>NW_026714112.1:0-24903 GCF_029784015.1 Lycium ferocissimum | reverse complement strand
TGCGTATATACGGTTCGGGAGCCCCACCGAACTAGGTGTTCCACCTCCTCCTCGGCCACGGCTGCCGCGAGTGCGGGATACTTGTCCAGGAGGGCGCACGGACGATGATGAACCAATCGCCGATCCGGCGGCCTGAGCTCTGTCTCCTTCATACCTCAGCGGACAATCCCGCATTAAATGGCCAACTTGACCACAAGTAAAATAGGCACCTGTATCTACGCGGCACTGCCCAGAGTGTGGTCTACCACACCGAGTACACCGTAGTAGGGGTGGCCTCGCCCTACTAGAATCGCCCGTACCGAGACCCCAGAAGCCTTTGAACTGCGGCACCGGTCTGAATAGGAGAGGACGGTCAAATCTTTTTACCCGCGAATCGAGGAGGTGCGCCGGCTACCGGTTGGTCCGAATGCCCGAAATATTCTTGTGTGCCGCCCTCCTTTATACTCACTAGCTCCGAAAGATCCGGCCCTTTTTCGCGCCCCCCTATCGGGGTAACGTTCACTTCTCTGCGGGCCGTGCCGTTCTTCCAGGTTTTGGGCATGGGCCTGAATACGAGCGATATCCATCCCATCCTAGAGTGAAGCCGTCAAACAATCCTTAACTAAATGTGGCCCCAACCCACTCACGAATCGATACACACGGTCTCCCATATCGGCTACCATGGCTGGGGCATACCTGGCCAAAGAATTAAATCGGAGGCTGTACTCCCGAGCGCTCATATTCCCTTGTTTAAGATTCAAGAACTGATCAGCGCGGACCCGTCGTACCTCCGGTGGTAAATAATGTCGGAGGAATGCTTCGGTGAACTCTTGCCAAACTGGAGGAGGTGCATTTGCTCCCCTTGAAGATATCCAAGCATTATACCACTGGACGGCTATGTTATATCCCGTATTTTCGTACATTGGAACAATCCGGATTAATTATGATAAGTTAAGGACAAAACTATTTCGGGATACAAAGTCGGGATTTTTGACCTTCGATTTTACTTTGAGTCATAAGTTGTGCATGAATTTGTTGGCATGGAACAATTAGGAAAATTTGGGATCAAAAGTGATAAAATTAGAAGTTGAAAAGTCATCCATTTTCTATGGTTGGCCGTGTAGTGTGGGTGTTGGCCCACACAATGTGTGGACAATTTTAATTGGTCCAACACATGGTGTGGGCCAAGGGCAATTGTACACTTCATAAAATGGCAAAAGATGACTAACTAGTCTTCATTTACACTTCAACACTTAGAAAAAAATAAGAGAACAAGGAGTTGAAGAGCAAGAAGCTCTCGGCCAACACCCCCAAAAATCAAGTCCCATTTCAAGCTCTTCCAAAATTATTTTCTTGATGTAAACCCACTATTTTGAGGTCCCTAAGTAGCGTGGAAGCGTCATTGGAGCGATCAACCCGCTATTTTTCATCTTTGGAAACCCTAGCCTCTTGTGGAATTGAAGAGAAAAGGTAAGAATTGATTATGTTTTATGTGTTGTAGAGGTTGTATGTATGTTGTAGTATGTTAAAATGAAGGAAATTCATGAAATATGGCATGTTGAAGTGGAGGTGGTGAATGTAGTGTTGAGCCGTGTAAGTATGTGTGTGTTGTGTTGTGTTGTGTTATGTTGAAACTATGAATTAATGTCTACTTAGCATATTATGATCATTGTAAGGTGAAGAATGATTGAGAATCATCCATATATGTATATGTGTAGTGTTGGTCGAAATGGGTCATATTATATGACAATGAACGAATTAATATCGCTTAATGTTTTAGTCGTCGTCGTTATGAATTCTATGTTGGAAATGAATGTTTAATGACTCAAATTGATGTTGTAGTTGTTGCGGACTGATTTGGAGACTATTGTGCATTTAATGTAGTTTATATATTGATGAGAATGGCATTGTTAGAATGTGAATTGTGGATACAAATCATGGTTTGGAAATGAGGAACATGTTGAAGGGGGTCTCGGGTTTGGGGGCTGCTCTCGGCTGGATTGGGAAAAAAATTTGGATTGTTGGAAATGTTGTATGAATTGCTTAGAATGTCTTTAAATGTTGTTGGTATGGGTTCGGGTTAGTATGTGAATGTATAAGCGTCGATGTTGGTTTGAAGGTAAACCGTTGAATTGAAATTATGAATGTTGTTGAATGATGGAAAAAGAGAGCTATTATTGTTGCATTGCCTTTCGGATTGGTTGTTGATGTTGCTAGGTTGGTTATTGTTGTTGTTGTTGATTGATTTGGCCGAGTTAAATTCTCGGGGTGGCCTATTTATAGGGGAAATACTGCCCAAATTTCTGTAGAATTAAGGGCAAATTTGGAATTAAATGCCCAAAAAGTCTTTAGCTAATGTTTGGTATTTTATGACTTGTTTATAGATCGTGGGCAGCCCGAGACGTAGGTGGGATCTAGCTTGAGTTTGGATTATATTGGAGAGCGTTTGAGGTATTTAAAGTAATCTTCTTTTAAAATAGGCTATACCTTAGGAAACTTAAAATAGCATGCTATGACATTTGTTTCTTGATATTCATATGTCGATGTGTTGAAATATTGATCCTTATGTCCCGGAACTACTAATTTACCAAAGTTGCATGAAAGTTTGATTTCTAAAAGAATTTATTCTTTAACGATTCGAAAACTTCAAACGCCCATAACTGAAATTTTCGTAGAAGCTTAGGATGAGTATGTTTTCCATAGGCGGGCAGCCGGGTTGTCCGTTCCCGCGATTGATATTCATATGTCGAATGTGTTGAAATATTGATCAAATATGTCCTTATCTTTTGGATTTATGACAATGATTTTAATTTACCAAAGTTGCATGAAAGTTTGTGGTGTTACACCCCGATCTTACTAGGGTGTGATGGGCACCCGACCCCAATTATATTTGGCATATTCGTTTGCGTTATCCGTGTCATGGATATGTGACGGGATTCGGAGATTTGAAACTCTGTTATTTTATTACACACATATTCTCTTTGGATTCTTAAATCAAATGAAAGTAAAATACATAGTAAAATTTTCAAAATCTTTCGTCGTTTCTCAAATTAAACACGGACATAAACATAAGGGCTATTTTGTATATATTCATAATGTATAATAAAAACACATCAACTAGTGGAACCCTTTTAAAGCCGACACTCTAGACCCACGACTATATTCGCAAAGTCTCTAACATATTCTCTTTGAAAATCAAATGAACTACAAATACATATAAAATTTTCAAAATCTTTTCGTCGACTCAAATTAAACACCCGGTACAAATGGCTGCAGTCTATAATAAAACACATCAACTCCCCTTTTTAAGCTGGAACATCTTCTAACTTCAATAGCTCTTACTTGTCGAGTGTACCGCGCGCATGAAACGCAGCGCCCACAAAAAGGGGCGTCAGTACGAGCAATGTACTGAGTATGTAAGGCATGAGTAATATCACGAAATCTTAATAGAGAACATAAAACACAACATAAGAGAGTGATATAACCTATAACTCTGTTTGTCTATCACGATAGCTATTGTGCACGTTAACTTTACCTTTTGGAGTACTATATAGATACTGCAAGCAAACTGCCCGACCGTGTAGGTACGGTGTATGACTGCCCGACCATACAGGTGCGGTGGACTACGCCCCGACCATATAGGTACGGTGTAACGCTTTACGAGCGCACCATGGAATAAAGGAGTAATACGTCATCCGAATGCCCCTCGGGGCGGATGCCATGCATGCTAGCTTTTAAAAAAACATGTAAATATACGTAAGTAAACGCCCGACCCCGTAGGATCGGTGTATAACGCCCGTCCATATAGGAACGGTGTATAAGCCCGCGTCCGGGCCTCCCGCGTCCGGGGTATAATCGCCCACGGTGGTGTCTGCGCCCGGCCGCCCGTTGGACGGCACGGTGTCATAAAATAAATCATATGTAAATATAAAGCATGCATGAGAGCCCAAGTGAAAACTACAACTCTATCGGAGTGATGTAAGGTCGGTAACCTCCGATTACATTATTGAATAATCAGGATCGCCCTGCCTCACCTTGAAGGAACAATTATAAGGCGAGGCTGTCAATCAAGGATAACATCACGGGAAAACATAAAACAGGGTCATGACATAGCATTTCATATACTTTGGAACCCTTTTAAAAAAATCATTATCCAGGAAATAGCTTAACATTCTCATACTGTCATATCCATGGTAGGAACGTATCCTCGACATATTCGTCATAGACGTTTTCTCATATTTGACATCATCGTTGTCATTATAAAATCATATTCGTCGTTTTAATCATAAAAACTTTCAAAATCGTAAACTTGGATTTTTGAGAAAAATGAATATTTTGGAAAACATTTGTAAACTTTTAAGAAGGAAATTATACCTTGGAACCATTACTTCTAACTTTTGGAAATGGGAACGTTATGGAAGCATTTATAAAATCTTATATACGAATCATGCCATAGAAAGAAAAGGGACGAGCCTTAACATACCGTCTCACGACCAACTAGCTACACTTAATTGTCCAAGCTCGCTACCGCTTTATTCTACATTCAAGAAAATTGATGCAACCATTAGATTCATTACTAAGCACACTTGTCTTGATTTTTCAAATAAATTCACTTATGATCTGCCGAAATTTCGGCAGCATCTCCCCTGTAAATACACCATCCCCGAGAATCTAACTCGGCAAATTTTAATCAATAACAGTCCGGGAATTCAACCCGGCCAAACTATCAACAATACCATCAAATTGTGCCAACAATATCAACAATTCAATCAAGACGCATTCCAATATTAACAACCTTTGCCATATAGGTTAATGACATTTCATTTACATTCAATTCGATTTGCATAACATTCAAAATGATTCAATCAACATACTACTTCATCCAACACCTTCCAAATACACAAGAACAATAACAACTTAATTCTTTCTTTCAAATTCAATCTCAACAACCAACTTACAATCTTCCAAAACATGTCTCATTTCCAAATTCATGAATTATATTTACAACCCATACACTATCAAATTTATTTTTTACGACTATAAGAAACCATACTAATGTCACATTAACTTCCTCCATAATCCACAAATAATCGCAACTTCATTTCTAACCCTTAAATTCTCATTTTTCATCATAGAATCCACGACGATATCAAATGAATATCAAATGAAATTAATTCATCATAGCTTGCCAAAACTTCACCATTCTCGGCCACAACACTACATACATATTTTCATGAATTTTCCATCTTTTCCATACGTTACGACAACAACCAACATACTACATAGAATTAATTCAATCTAATTTACACAATACAACATACACACACGGCCAATACTACACATGCACGGCCACAATCTCCACATCCATATTTTTATAAATTTCACTCATTTTACATACTACAACATACACAACATCCACAACATAAAAAGGAAGTGAGTTCTCACCTTTTTCCTTCCACTCATCACTTGGCTTGGGTTGTGACTTTGTGCCAACTAGTAGCCTTCTCTCTCTAACAATTATACCACGTTAACGGGGACCCTTGAATTAGTGGGAATACTATAAGAAACAAATTTTTGGGGCAAGATTTTGGTCCTCTTGTTCTCCACCTCTTGGCCGAATGGCCTCTTAATGTTGCTCTTCATTCTTTTGTCTTTCTCCTTCTCTAATTTCTTGAATTAAATGATGACTTCCTTTGTACATATATATATATATATATATATATATATATATATATATATATATATATATATATATATATATATATATAAGTCCCATAGTCATGTGAGGGGCACATGCCCTCTCTAGAAATTTCTCTAGGAAGATGACTTATTATTTTTTTTTTGTCATCTTTTCTTTTTCCCCCCCTCTTTTTTTTTCTAGAATTTTCATGAACACTTTAGTCCTCCAAGAACTTCCTTGAACACTTTGTAAAATTACCGTTTTGCCCCTCGACTTTCCTCGATATTACTATTTTACCCCTAGCCTTCCACATTATTTCCATAAACCATTTTGCGAATTCCTCTTTTTACCCTTAACCTTTCTCAATATTTCCATACCACCAATGTTCATAAATAATATTCATAACCCCTCGTACATTAAAATAACTCTTTGAAAATAATCTTGTCCTTAACTTGCCACGACCTTCTCGAATTACCCGAATGTATAAAGTACGGGATATAACATTCTCCCCCCCTTTGGAACATTCGTCCTCGAATGTTCAACTGATCTTATGGGGTCTCGTAGCACTTCGGGGGTTCCTTTTTCAGTCGTTCCTCTCTTTATACCCATTCCTTATCTTCACCCTATTCTCCTTGTACTTATACTCCTGGGTCTTTACACGAGTCCTCATTCCGTGTCATAGATTTCCTAATCCACTGTACCAACTCCTTCCTGTATTCACTTGATAGGCCGATATGCTTTAGACCCTGGCTCCAGGCTAATGAGTTTCCTTCATTTGGACTTAAAGCCTACAATATGCTCTCCCCCCCTTTAAGGGGTTCCTTATGTGCCGACAATCCTTTTTATGGAGTCTTTGTTTATACCTTATTCCTCGTCTCTCTTTCCACCTCTGCACATAACATATCGAAACTTCTTATCTCACGTTTTTCTTTTACCTTCTGCCTATGTCATCATTTTGTCCCCTTTTCCATACTCTTTCGTCCACTATTCGTCCTTTCCCTTGTTTGACTCACTTGCTCGAAATTTTCCTTAACTACACCTTCACGTTGCAACTGTGCATCCATGCTGTCTTGCCCTTAGCACAGAATCCTTACAATCTTTACTCTCTTTATCCTTATTCATCGGGTCTTTAACTATACTTACGATGTTATAGCCGAGCGGTCTCTTATGCACGCTCCCTCCATTTTATTTTATTTCCGCTAAGATCAAATTCCTCAGACCTCACATGAATTCTTATTCCACACCTTCAACTTCCACTCGGCAATGTCGACCCCTTACCTTTATATACCTTTCAATACCGAATTCTTATAACATCGTCACTAAACTTAATCATTCCTTCTCTTACTTCATATTTCCTTATCACGGTTACTATTCCTTTAGCCTCACCTGTCGCAATTAGTTCTCGAATTCCATATATTTCTCTCATTTCCCATTTACTCACTCTTTTTCTTTTCCAAATATCGTTATACTAGAATTTCCAATCTCAACCTATAGTAAAATAATAACAGCTTACTTTGCAACACTTGTACCATTTACTCTTGCTGTCACTCGATCTTCGGCACCCTTGCTCGGTTGATGCCTTTTATACCGTAGCCCTGGTTACTGGGGCTCACATATCCGCCGATACAATCATATATATAGGATATTCTATACCTTTATATATATATATATTACTATCAGTTAACCCACAAAATATTTCTAACTACTGTTCAAGCCTATCCTAATTCCAAAGCTGTGATGCACTTCCTGTCTCTTCAGCGAGCAAGTCTGCCTCGTCCTACGCATCTTCTTATGGTCTCCAACCATCCCATACGCTCTAGTTTCCCTTAGGCTACCCTAACTTCTCATTTGTCTCTTAGGTCTGAATATATCGAATTTTTCGCATACTTCCCAGGGGGTCACCCATCATAGAATAGCTCCCACCTAAGCACGCTTAACCTCGAAACTTAGACAAAATCTGGTACCTTAATGCTACTATAATCGCGTCCGTTCTCTCACATGACCTTTATTACCTGATCTGGAGCAAATTGAAGCCTTATCGATTCCGGAACATTTTCGTAACACGTCCTTCTTTTACAATTACTATTTTACCCTTTTCGGTTCCCAATGTTCACCTCCCACTTGTGTGTATGACTATTTTCGGTCCTGGGCCTCCAGATTCCCGAGGGTAGTGATCGCACCTTCATTGCCATGCCAAATCCATAACCTTTCTGAAACGTCGCATCTCACTTATTGCCTGTTTATCGTATTTCCTTTCCGCGCTTCTTTCTCTTAGACGTACCCATTACGCTATGGGGCCTCCTTTATCATTCTCACTATTCAAATCTCTGTGACTTGCCATTTTCCGTCGCATGTCTGGCTTATATAGGAAAGTCTTATTTCTTATGACTTGGCTCTATCGCATGATCACAAGACAAAAAGAAGGTCAACAATTCCTAAATGCCCCGCAGCCTCCTGTTTATAAATGTGGCCGGCTTCACACCCATAAACAGGACTCTACCGGACACGACTTTGCAGACAACCCTTAGACCGACATGCTCTGATACCACTTTGTTACACCCCGATCTTACTAGGGTGTGATGGGCACCCGACCCCATATTCGGAGCCGAGCGAACCCTCTGACTCTTATTACACACATATTCTCTTTGGATTCTTAAATCAAATGAAAGTAAAATACATAGTAAAATTTTCAAAATCTTTTCGTCGTTTCTCAAATTAAACACAACAAAAACATAAGGGCTCGTAACATAATGTATAATAAAAACACATCAACTAGTGGAACCCTTTTTAAAGCCGACACTCTAGACCCAACGACTGCGTCTCGCAAAGTCTCTAGCTTCGAACGAACCGCACAAACACATATAACCGACTCAAAAGCCTCGGTGCACAAATGGAGTCTACCAACTCCGCCGGAACATCTTCTCGCAATAGCTCTTACTTGTCCGAGTGTACCGCGCGGCATGAAACGCGCCGCCCACAAAAGGGGCGTCGCACGAGCAATGTACGAGTATGTAAGGCATGAGTAATATCACGAAATCTTAATAGAGAACATAAAACACAACATAAGAGAGTGATATAACCTATAACTCGTTTGTCTATCACGATAGCTATTGTGCACGTTAACTTTACCTTTTGAGTACTATATAGATACTCGCAAGCAAACCGCCCGACCGTGTAGGTACGGCATATGACGCCCGACCATACTTGCGGTGGACTACCGCCCGACCATATAGGTACGGTGTAACGCTTTCCGAGCATCCATGGAATAAAGGAGTAATCGTCATCCGAATGCCCTTGGGGCGGATGCCATGCATGCTAGCTTTTAAAAAAACATGTAAATATCTCGTAAGTAAACCGCCCGACCCCGTAGATCGGTGTATAATCGCCCGTCCATATAGGAACGGTGTATAAGCCCGCGTCCGTGCCTCCCGCGTCCGGGTATAATCTGCCCACTGCAAGGTGGTGGTCATGCCGCCGCCCGTTGGACGGCACGGTGTCATAAAATAAATCATATGTAAATATAAAGCATGCATGAGAGCCCAATTGAAAACTACAACTCTATCGGAGTGACGTAAGGTCGGTAACTTCCGATTACATTATGGAATAATCAGGATCGCCCTGCCTCACCTTGAAGGAACAATTATAAGGCGAGGCTGTCAATCAAGGATAACATCACGGGAAAACATAAAACAGGGTCATGACATAGCATTTCATATACTTTGGAACCCTTTTAAAAAAATCATTATCCAGGAAATAGCTTAACATTCTCATACTGTCATATCCATGGTAGGAACGTATCCTCGACATATTCGTCATAGACGTTTTCTCATATTTGACATCATCGTTGTCATTATAAAATCATATTCGTCGTTTTAATCATAAAAACTTTCAAAATCGTAGAACTTGGATTTTTGAGAAAAATGAATATTTTGGAAAACATTTGTAAACTTTTAAGAAGGAAATTATACCTTGGAACCATTACTTCTAACTTTTGGAAATGGGAACGTTATGGAAGCATTTATAAAATCTTATATACGAATCATGCCATAGAAAGAAAAGGGACGAGCCTTAACATACCTATTTGTCTCACGACCAACTAGCTACACTTAATTGTCCAAGCTCACTACCGCTATTCTACATTCAAGAAAATTGATGCAACCATTAGATTCATTACTAAGCACACTTGTCTTGATTTTTCAAATAAATTCACTTATGATCTGCCGAAATTTCGGTAGCATCTCCCCTCAAATACACCATCCCCGAGAATCTAACTCGGCAAATTTTAATCAATAACAAATCCACCAAATTCAACCCGGCCAAACTATCAACAATACCATCAATTGTGCCAACAATATCAACAATTCAATCAAGACGCATTCCAATATTAACAACCTTTGCCATATAGGTTAATGACATTTCATTTACATTCAATTCGATTTGCATAACATTCAAAATGATTCAATCAACATACTACTTCATCCAACACCTTCCAAATACACAAGAACAATAACAACTTAATTCTTTCTTTCAAATTCAATCTCAACAACCAACTTACAATCTTCCAAAACATGTCTCATTTCCAAATTCATGAATTATATTTACAACCCATACACTATCAAATTTATTTTTTACGACTATAAGAAACCATACTAATGTCACATTAACTTCCTCCATAATCCACAAATAATCGCAACTTCATTTCTAACCCTTAAATTCTCATTTTTCATCATAGAATCCACGACGATATCAACTGGAATATCAAATGAAATTAATTCATCATAGCTTGCCAAAACTTCACCATTCTCGGCCACAACACTACATACATATTTTCATGAATTTTCCATCTTTTCCATACGTTACGACAACAACCAACATACTACATAGAATTAATTCAATCTAATTTACACAATACAACATACACACACGGCCAATACTACACATGCACGGCCACAATCTCCACATCCATATTTTTATAAATTTCACTCATTTTACATACTACAACGTACACAACATCCACAACATAAAAAGGAAGTGAGTTCTCACCTTTTTCCTTCCACTCATCACTTGGCTTGGGTTGTGAATTTGTGCCAACTAGTAGCCTTCTCTCTCTAACAATTATACCACGTTAACGGGGACCCTTGAATTAGTGGGAATACTATAAGAAACAAATTTTTGGGGCAAGATTTTTGGTCCTCTTGTTCTCCACCTCTTGGCCGAATGGCCTCTTAATGTTGCTCTTCATTCTTTTGTCTTTCTCCTTCTCTAATTTCTTGAATTAAATGATGACTTCCTTTGTACATATATATATATATATATATATATATAAGCCCCATAGTCATGTGAGGGGCACATGCCCTCTCTAGAAATTTCTCTAGGAAGATGACTTATTATTTTTTTTTTGTCATCTTTTCTTTTTCCCCCCCTCTTTTTTTTTCTAGAATTTTCATGAACACTTTAGTCCTCCAAGAACTTCCTTGAACACTTTGTAAAATTACCGTTTTGCCCCTCGACTTTCCTCGATATTACTATTTTACCCCTAGCCTTCCACATTATTTCCATAAACCATTTTGCGAATTCCTCTTTTTACCCTTAACCTTTCTCAATATTTCCATACCACCAATGTTCATAAATAATATTCATAACCCCTCGTACATTAAAATAACTCTTTGAAAATAATCTTGTCCTTAACTTGCCACGACCTTCTCGAATTACCCGAATGTATAAAGTACGGGATATAACATTCTCCCCCCCTTTGGAACATTCATCCTCGAATGTTCAACTGATCTTATGGGGTCTCGTAGCACTTCGGGGGTTCCTTTTTCGCCGTTCCTCTCTTTATACCCATTCCTTATCTTCACCCTATTCTCCTTGTACTTATACTCCCCGGGTCTTTACACGAGTCCTCATTCCGTGTCATAGATTTCCTAATCCACTGTACCAACTCCTTCCTGTATTCACTTGATAGGCCGATATGCTTTAGACCCTGGCTCCAGGCTAATGAGTTTCCTTCATTTGGACTTAAAGCCTACAATATTTTCTCCCCCCCCCCCCCCTTTAAGGGGTTCCTTATGTGCCGACAGTCCTTTTTATGGAGTCTTTGTTTATACCTTATTCCTCGTCTCTCTTTCCACCTCTGCACATAACATATCGAAACTTCTTATCCCACGTTTTTCTTTTACCTTCTGCCTATGTCATCATTTTGTCCCCTTTTCCATACTCTTTCGTCCGCTATTCGTCCTTTCCCTTGTTTGACTCACTTGCTCGAAATTTTCCTTAACTACACCTTCACGTTGCAACTGTGCATCCATGCTGTCTTGCCCTTAGCACAGAATCCTTACAATCTTTATCCTTATTCATCGGGTCTTTAACTATACTTACGATGTTATAGCCGAGCGGTCTTTTATGCACGCTCCCTCTATTTTATTTTATTTCCGCTAAGATCAAATTCCTCAGACCTCACATGAATTCTTATTCCACACCTTCAACTTCCACTCGGCAATGTCGACCCCTTACCTTTATATACCTTTCAATACCGAAGTCTTATAACATCGTCACTAAACTTAATCATTCCTTCTCTTACTTCATATTTCCTTATCACGGTTACTATTCCTTTGGCCTCACCTGTCGCAATTAGTTCTCGAATTCCATATATTTCTCTCATTTCCCATTTACTCACTCTTTTTCTTTTCCAAATATCGTTATACTAGAATTTCCAATCTCAACCTATAGTAAAATAATAACAGCTTACTTTGCAACACTTGTACCATTTACTCTTGCTGTCACTCGATCTTTGGCACCCTTGCTCGGTTGATGCCTTTTATACCGTAGCCCTGGTCATATGCACGGCCAAACTTCAACTTTCCTCCTAACATGAATTTCTTCCATTTTAGCATACTACAACACATATAAACCATTTATAACACAAGAAAACAAGATTAAACTCACCTTTCTTCTCCACTCCTTAACTTGACCCGAGTTGGTCGTTAGAGCAAACGAGCGAACTATTGCCCGAAACAACAACGCCACGTTACTTAGCACCCTTAAATTAGCAACTTTACTTGAAGAATTTATTTTTGATGGATGAAATTTGGTCTTGTTTTTTTTTCCTTCTATGGCCGAACCCCCTTGTTCTCTCTTCTCCTTGGTTTCTTGATTTTTCTAGAAATTTTTGCTAAGTGTAGAAGATGACTAAGTCATCTTTAAGTAGCAACACAAATTAATTCCATGTGGCCATGGCCCACCACCAAGTGGCCGGCCACCTTGCCCTCATTTTCATTTTTCATTTCATTTTTTTTTTGACTTTTCAAAATTTCCCAAAATAGCATACTTACTAAAAGTGGAAAATTCCTCCAAGTATTTCTTTAACATTTTCAAGACATTAAAATCATACACAATTTAAGCCTTTAAAACAAACGAAAGTCTCTCGGGATAGCCTTGTCCCTAACTTCTCATAATTCACACAAATTGTCCCGTTGCTCAAAATACGGGATATAACAATAGCATATCATAGTGTATCATAGTATCATAGCATATCATAGTGTATCATAGTATCATAGCACCAAACAGCGTCGGCTCGCCCACATTGCGCCGAAATACTCCGGCTCGCCCATAAATCCCGCGTCCGGGATGATAAACCACCGACCAGGGCAATGAAACATGGTTCCCTTCCCATTTCCCATGTATCCCTTCCCCCACCCCATGTGCATATACATATATATATATATATATATATATATATATATATATATCATATAAGCATGCAGGGGAGCCCAAGAAAAGTCATGCATCCACCGGAGTGACGTAAGGTCGGTAACCTCCGATCATATTATGGAATAACCATGGGCGCTTTGTCCCACCTTGAAGGAACTAGTAGTAAGGCGAGATTATCAATGGAAAGTAACATCATGAGAAAACATGGAACAAGATCATAAGGCATTGTTTCATATACTTGGAATCCTTAAAAATAGTCATTATTCACGAATAGAGTTGAGAATTCAAGAAATAGCTTAACGTTCTCATATCGACACTGAAACCATGAACTTGGAACCTTTAATCATAGAATCATCATGGTCATATTCATCATGTAAACATTTTCTTCCTTGACATCATCCATGTCATTGTAGAACATGTTCATCGTCTTTGTTGTAAAACTTACTTTGCCATAAACCTTTGTTCTGGGAAAATACGGACACTTTGGAAAACATTTACTAGCTATCGGAGGAGAAGAATCATGCTTTGGAATCAATGGATTTGTTAAAACAACTATTATTTAATAGTCGGAATAATACCCAAAAGCTTTCCTTAACCATAGGATGAAAATAAGCCAAATGGGACAATAAGGAAAATCCGGGAATGATGGGCCCACCTCGAGGCAAATGAGGCGGCGTACCAAATTTACGTACATTACAATTCATAACGTCACTGGTGAGGGTCTTAAGGTAATCGGGTCCTATTCGCGCAAGTTCTAGGTGTTTAGGAAGTTTTTCCAACATTTCGCACCATTTCTAATTCAATTCTACTAAATGGAAAAGGGGAAACTTTAGGTGCGGATTCCGAGGAATAGAAATGTCCCCGAGGCTCGTGTCCAAGCCCATTACATCTAAGACATGCCAAGAAAGAAAGGTGAAGCCTTACATACCTTTTTCCGCTCCTTATGCTATTCCAAATTCAGGTTGCAAATCCGCCAAAATCTACAATTTGGTCATGTTTACCAAACATTGATTAGTGCATTTAGAATTGAATTCTTAAAATGACACTTGGCTACCGAAATTTCGGCAGCACTTCCCCCGTAAATACATCATTCCCAAAAAAATCATCTTGGCCAATTCTCATCAACAATAATCCGGGAATTCAACCCGGCCAAACTATCAATCATAATATCACAACCATGCTAACAACTTCCAATTTCAATCCAAGATATGTTATAACAACTCAATCAATTTACTACTTCTTTCAAAACCTTCCAACTCTAATAAAAACAATAGCAACCTTATAATATATGTTTCAACATCACCACACTAATATCATTGTCTTCCATACAAGTAAGAACATAATATTCCATTTACATAAACTTCAACCACAAGTCTCCAACCTCGACCATTTCACTAAGATTATTAAACTTTTATTGGCAATATAGAATCCACAACACAACAACAACCAAAACATGAAATAAAATTGACTCATTTTCTTCCACACCACACCACCACTACACGGCCAACATCAAACATACACAACTACACCTTCTCCAAAGTCATTCAATTTTCATTGTTAACATAACATTCACAACAATAACAACCAACCACTAAATAAAATAATTAGCACATGATTTCTACACACACATATACATGCACGGTCACACCCCTATATTCATATTCTCCATGAATTCCATCCATTTTTTGTACCCTACAACATGCACCAATACACAACATGGAATTAACTCAATCTTCCATGCAACACAACATACAACACACACACTCACGGCTTGGCCATGCAAGTCACGGCCACACACACACATCTCCATAGCACATGAATTTCATCCATCTTTATACTCCACAACACACTTAAGCATTCATAATATACAAGAAAAAGTTCAAATCTTACCTCTTTACTTTGAATCTTCACTTGGCTACAATTGCAAACTTGTCAAGATTTGTGCTTCCCTTGCTCCAAAGAACTCTTCACTATGTTAAGAACCCTTCAAGGAATTGTTTGGCTAGGAGAAACAAGTTGAAACTCTTCTCTTCTTTTTTTTTTTTTTTGGTTTTTCTCAAAGGGGCCGAATGGCCTTGGAGAGATTTCTCCTTCTTTCTTGCTCTTTAACTTCTCTTGAAATGTCTAGAAGATTATGGGATTATTTAGAAGACTTAGTCTTCTTTTAATCCCATGGATTTTAATCCAACATGGGCTTGGCCCATCAAGTAGGGTGGATGGCCAACATGGCCCAAACCCTAGCCCACTTCTCTTTTTTTTTGTCATACAATTCGTGAAAAAATATTTTCCAAATTCCAAATTTACCCTTCGTCTTCCTCCATAATTCCACGAGGCATATTGCGAATTTCCCTTTATGCCCTAGACCTTTCTTACTAATTCCGCTTCTAAATGCCTCATAAGCCATTCATATGCTTAACAAAATAAAAATAGGGCCTTGCTTGTTGTCCTCCCGCAATTGTCTTGAATTATCCGATTGCACAAGATGCGGGATATAACAGATATAAGGATCAATGTTATGGCATATGAGCACAAGAATACCAAGGAAACACATGCGAATCATAGACAAGCTCGGATTGCGAGAATAGAGTTTCCTAGAGGCTCGTATCATAGCCTACTTTAACTAAGGCATGCCAAAAAGAAAGGTTACTTTACATACCTCAAACGCTCTCCAAAAAGATCCAAACTCAAGCTAAATCCCACCTATGATTCGGGCTGCCCACGATCTATAAACAAGCCATAAAATGCCAAACATTAGCTAAAGACTTTTTGGGCATTAAATTCCAAATTCGCCCTTAATTCTACAGAAATTTGGGCAAGATTTCCCCAATAAATAGGCTACCCCGAGAATTCAACTCGGCCAAAACAATCAACAACAACAACAATAACCAACCTAGCAACATCAACAACCAATCCGAAAGCAATACAACAACAATAGCTTTCTTTTCCATTATTCAACAACTTACATAAATTCAATTCGACGGCTTACATCCAAGCCAACATTATCGCTCATACAACAAATTCCAACCCGAATCCATACTAACAACATTCAAGAACATTCTAAATAATTCATACAACATTTCCAAACCATGATTTGCATCAACAATTCACATTCTAACAATATCATTCTCATAATTATACAAGTTACATTAATCGTACAACAACCTCCAAATCAGTCCGCGACAAATACAATTTAAAGCATTTCATACAATTCTACAAAGTATACAAAAATCCCACCAAGACTAGAATTCATCCGAAATCTCCAACCTTCGTCACAACATTCACAACACTTTTTTTCCATCTTCCCATTTCACCAACAACAACCATAATTACACTTTAACAATTCCATTTTCATAATTTCATAATCTATAGTAACATCACATACTTTCCGACAACAACCCAATAACAAATTTTCCATGCCAACTAGAACCATTAATCTTCCATTTACATCACAAGGCCACAACAACATAATTAACATACTAAACAATTCAATTCATCTTCTTTCCCAAAAAAAAATACCACACGGCCACTATACACACACACCCACACACGGCTCACACCACACATAACATCTCCATATTTTTCATTAAATTCTACTCACTATAACAATATAGATTTTCCATAAGAAAAGAGTAGAATTCTTACCTTTTCCAAATTCTCCACTTGAAAAAAAAAAGTACTTTCTTGCCTCAAAGTTTATACCACGTTGAAGAGGGTTCCGGGCTTAGTAGGAATTCACAAGAAATGAATTTTGAACCAAAGATTGATGGCCTAATTTTTTTTTTCTCCTCTTTCTCTATTCGGCTGAACCCCCCCCCCCCCCCCCCCCTTTTTTTTTTCTTTTGCTCTCAATTGTTGGTTCTTGAATGATCTCAAAACTAATCTTCACAAATAAATATATGCCCACTTAATACTTATGGGCTTGGGCCCCTTTCCTTTGCCCATGGCCGGCCAACACCTAAAAAAATTGGGCCTTTTGTATTATTTTTTTTTTCATTCCATTTAGGCCCAAATTGTTGCGGGTCTTATTTCTTACAAGTCAGAATTATTTTGAATTTTCGAATATGCGAAAATGCGGTATATAACAAACACACACCCCAAACCAATACCAGAGGCATCACAATAAATCACATACGCATCTGGACCCTCGGGAAGAGTCAGGACTAGAGCCGTAGTCAACTTCTCTTTCGAAGAATCGGAAGCTACGCTCGCAAGCATCGACCACCGGAACTTTGCTTCCTTCGAGTCACCTTGTCAAAGGCGCTAAAATCAAAGCAAATTTCTCTACGAATCTCCCGTAATAACCGGCCAATCCCCGAAAAGCTACGCACCTCCGTAGGCGTCGTAGGTCTAGGCCAATTCTTTACGGCCTCAATCTTCGGGTATCCACCCGGATGCGTCGCCCCAATAATATGCCCCGAAATGCCATTGAAGTTATCCGTAATTCACACTTAGAAAATTTAGCATACAACAAGGTGCCGAAGTGTGCCAAGTACCGTCCTCAAATGATCCGTATTTCGCTTCTCGATCGAGAATAAACCAGGATGTCATCAATGAACACAATCACGAACATGTCTAAGAACGGTCTGAATACCCGATTCATCGTGTCCATAAATACCGGGGGCATTAGTCGGCCTAAAAGACATCACTCTGAATTCATAGTGCCCATATCGGGTCCGAATGTCGTCTTGGGAATCTCGGCCTCTCGTACCCGTACCTGATGATAGCCGACCGCAGTCTATCTTTGAGAAACACTCGGCACCCTGCGCAACCGATCAAATAAATCATCAATCCCGGGAGGGGATATTTATTTTTGATGGTTACCTTATTCACCGTTTAATCAATGCACATCCGTAGCGATCCATCCTTCTTTCTCACAAATAATACCCGCTCTCCCCCGGTGATGTCGGGCCTAATAAAGCCCTTCTCTAATAAATCTCTCAGCTGCTCTTTCAATTCTTTCAATTCTGCAGGTGCCATTCTGTACGGAGGAATAGAGATAGGCTGAGTATCTGGCAACAAATCAATAGCAAACTCTACCTCCCGCTCGGGGGGAAGACCGGAAGCTCATCTGGGAATACATCTAAAAATTCATTAACCACTGGACTAACTGAAGAGTCGGTGCCTCTGCCTCTAAATTATGAACACGGACCGGATGATAAATATACCCCTTTCGATCATTTTTCTTGCCTCGAGGTACAAAATAAACTTACCCCTCGGCGATGTTGTATTACCACCTATTCTATGACCGGTTCCCCGGAAACCGGAAATGGACTATCTTCTTTTGACGATCAACATTAGCATAACAGAAGCTAGCCAATCCATACCCATAATCACATCGAACTCCTATATCTAACTCTACCGTATCCGTCTTAGTACGGCCACACAATAATCACCGAACAATCTCTATAACCGACCGGCGCGACAAATCCCCTACCGGTGTAGCTACCTCAAAGGCTCTATCGGCCGTACTCTATCCCAATTTTATTAGCAACAAGGGAGAAATATATGATAAAGTAGAACCAGATCAATCGGTGCACACATCTCGAGAGAAAACCAAGAATATACCCGTGACGACATTAGGCGTCGCTCCGGTCCCCGTGGGCCGGCTAATGCATAAATGCGGTTCGAAGGACCGCTAGAACCAGGAACTCCACCACGACCCCTCGCCGGCCCGCCGATGCCGGCATACCTCGCCCCGGGGCGCAGATACCGAGGATGAAGATGAACCACCGACCGACCCGGTAGACCGAGCCGCGCCGCCCGCACCACCTCTAACCTGGGACAATCACTCGTCGTACGGCCCCCCGACGGCCGAAAGTAAGCACGCACCGGGCACGAAAACACCACTCTCCCGCAGGTGTCGTTCTCCCACGCGCGGGAACACGGAGGTCCGGTGGTCTCGTCTCGACCGCCGGAACCGCGTCCAACCGCGAGCTCGAAAACCCGGAGCTCGGCCCCGAATAACCCGCACCCTTCCGATCTCCCTAAGGCCGGAACCGCGGGGGTGTGCCCCGTGCCGACCGGAAGGGATATCCGCCGCCGCCGCCGAGGCCGCCCTCGCTCGAAAATCCCCTGAATATTCAGATGATCTAGCCCTCTTGGGTCGGCTCCCCGTCATCAACCCTATCAGCCGGCGCCCTTCGCGTCGTTCTCCATGCCCGGGTACGGGCTCGTATACGGCAATATCCATACCCTGCCGGCCTCCATCACCAAGCACCGTCAACGAAGCACCGGTCCAGCCCCACTATATATCGGTGCATCCGGCCACCATGTCGGGAAGAACATACGTGGGCGCATATCCGGCCGAATCAAACCCCAAACCGTACTCCCGGATCGTCCGCTCGCTTTAACACAGAAATCTGTCTACCCCGGCTCGCTCACCTCCGAGGCAGAAAAATGGGCCAGAAAGCCTCGCAAACTAGCCCCATATGGCCGGAGGGGCACCCGCCCGGGACAGCATCCACGACTCATACCACCAGTCGCTACATCATGCAATTCCAGATGACGCCATCTCAACCGACTCGTTTCGAAGCACTAATCAATCGGCAGGGTACGCCGCATCCGTTCGGACGAACTCATGAGGTTCCTCCTCGCGGTCTTTGACCCGAAAAACTCGGTGGCCCACAAAGTAGAAAATCACGGCCATGTGACTATCGCGCCCGTCTACGCGATCATCCCCTCGCTCCCCGTCCGTGGACTCGCCCGCCTACCAACCGAGTCAATAACCGGATCGCCTCTCGTAAGGTCCCATCATCCGCCCCCGGCGGGGTCCGGAGGCACAGCATCGGTGTCGCGGGAGCCAGCGTGGGAGCCGCCCCGTGCCGCAGCCGTGGCGCTCCAAATCCCTCCGATACCGGTGGCGTAGCCGAACCAGCCGTCGGAGGCACAATCTCTCGGCTCAATCCGAGCACGAGCCCTAGTAGTCATCCGGCTCGGCTGGTCTCACCGCCGCCGTAGACTTGCCCTTCTCGGGGGCACCGTGGCCTTCTCGAGGCATCGCTGAAAAACGAACATTGTGTAAGAGAAAGGTCATCCCGATAACACGGCCCTATCGCACGATCTAAGATCGAAGGAAAGACAACATCCTAAATGCCACCGTAGCTTCGCTATAGATGTGGTGCACAACACACCGATAAACAAGACTCTACTAGACACGGTCGAGACACTCCGAGGACGAACCGCTTCTCGATACCACTTACTCGTCACGACCCAACCTCGTAGGCCGTGACTAATGCCCGAATTGGGCACCCAAACACATTCATAAATTCGAGTCGCAAACGATGGCTTATACGTACACAAATATCAAACGCCGTCTCGAATATATCAAACTGTCGCAAACACATCTCAAACACAACCGCATATATATCAAAGCCGGCAAGGCTATCAAATGGCGCAACGGCCCAAAACATATACAAATGCAAGCCGACGAGACTGCCACGGCATACCTCGCCCCGCAGGGCGCATAGATACCGAGGATGAAGATGAACCACCGGGACCGACCCTAGATCCGAGCCGCGCCGCCGCACCACCTCTAACCGGACAATCTCTCATCGGCGGCCCCGACGGCCGCAAGTAAAGCACGCACCGGCACGAAAACACTCTCCCCGGTGCGTCTCCCGCGGGGAACACGGAGGTCCGGTGGTCTCGTCGACCGCCGGAACCGCCGTCCAACCGTGAGCCTCGAAAAGCCGGAGCTCGGCTCGCCCCCGAATAACCTCGCACCCTCTCGATCTCCGGCCGAAGAGCCGGGGGGTGTGCCCGTGGCCGACCGGGGAGGATATCCGCTCCCGCCGTCGAGGCCACCGCCTCGAAAATCCCCGCAATATCCGGATGATCTAGCCTTCTTGGGGCCGGCCCTGGTCATCAACCCTATCGGCCGGCGCCTCGCGTCCGTCCTCCATGCCCGGGCATAGGCCCGTATACGGGCAATATCCATACCGGTCGGGGCCTGCTGTCCACACCCCAACCTTCGTCAGGGTGTGACGGGCACCCGACTCTCATCAGAGTCAAGCGAACCCTTAAACGTCAACTCAAAATTTTTTTTTTTAAAACAAGAATTGAAAATTGTAAATGAAATACCAAAATCGACACGTAGCTCGAGGCATCTCAAACATGATATATAGATACATACAACATAAAACAAGGCGAGCCAAAGGCCTCTGGCATTTCTGTACAACAAAATAACGGCCGACAAGGCCAAACAAAAGAACCATGACTCCCACGCTGTTCGCGTACTTCTATAGAGTATAACCTCGTACAATATATAAAGCTATACCAAAACGAGGGACAAGCCTCCGAGCAAATGGAGTCCGTCGACTCCTGATGCTATCTCCCTCTAAGAAGTTCGGGTCCCCCGGTCGCGTCCCCGAACCCGCGGGCATGAAACGCAGCCCGAAGAAAGGGGTCGCACGGAATATGTACTGAATATGTAAAGCCTCACTGAAGCAAGAAATAGGAAAGTACAACAGTAAGCAAGTTTAGGTTACCTGACATGAATTAAATATTTAAATAAAATAGTCCCTTCGGACGGCCGCTTCCGGCCTAATAATAATAACAATAATAGTAATAACAATAGCAATATCAATAATAGTAGTACTAGTAATCCCCTTGGTGTGCCGGTTCCGACATACGTCTATCCCGGCCCCTTCGGACATGCCGGTCCCGAATAAAAAAATAATGGCCCCTTCGGGCATGTCGGTCCAACATACGTCTATCCCGGCCCCACCGGACGTGCGGCCCCGACATAATCCTAGCCCTTCGGGCATGTCACTCGCGCGGCATACGGCTACCCCGGCCCCATCGGGCATGCCACTCGCGACATAATACTAATCCTAGCCCCATCGGGCATAATAATAATAGTAGTAAGAATAATAAAATCTCACACCCCTTCGGAGTGGTTTTGGAAAATCTGAATAATAAGATATCACACCCCTTCGGAGTGGTTTTGAAAAGTTTTATAAAATATCACACTCCCTTCGGAATGGTTTTGAAAAGTTTTATAAAATATCACACTCCCTTCGGAGTGGTTTTGAAAAGTTTTATAAAATATCACTTAATAGAGTCATTTGTGGAAGTTTCAAGGCAATTCGATTACATTCCGGCAAGTTACGGACGTTTGAGCATTTTTCCAACAAGATATAAGGATTCTAGCTCAATCGCACTGAATGAATAGTGCTCAATTTCAGAATCGGATTTCGATAAACAGAATAACCCCCGAGGCCCAAATTCAAGCCTAGTATACCTAGGACATGCCAAAAGAAGGAGAGGGATAGCTTCACATACCTCACGGGTGCCTTATGCTCGCTTGAGCTCAATTCCCGTTTCGTCCAGAATCTGCAAATGGTCACCTTTACCAGTTACTATTCATGAGAGTTAGCATTTCAATAATGAGTTCATACTTGACTACCGAAATTTCGGCAAAGATTTCCCCTATAAATATATAGCATCCCCGAGATTCAACTCGGCTCGAATAACAACAACCAATCCAACAACAAGATCAACAACATCAATAATCGCTACAAAGCACATATGAACACAAATAGTCTTTCTTTCTATATAATACATCGACTTCCATTCTAACTTCATACCTCTCATCCAATATCGACGTTTTCATATTTATTCACTAACTTGAGGCCATTCAATACAATTCAAAAACATTTCACATAATCCTACCAAATATGCAAAAATTTCCACCAAACCACAATTCACTTAAAACTTCCAATTCTCAACATAAATATTCATAACATATTTCCATCTTCCAACTTCATTCACAACAACATTAATTCACACCTTAGACCATTACTTCCATCATTATACAAAAACCATATAAAATCATATAATTTCCCACAACAACTTAACAATGAATTTCCATGCAAACTCAATTCATTAACCTTTCTTTACATCACAAAAGCCACAACAACACACTTAATATACTAAATAAAATCAAATTCACCACTTCCCCACATCATATGGCTCACGGCCACAACACACCCGCACACCACACGACCATGTATGCACACACAATAATTTTCATGATTTCCATTCAACTTCATTCATTCTAACATCCATAAATCTTCTATAACATAAAAGAAACAAGAAATCCTTACCTTTTCTTGAATTTCCAACTTTCCGCAAACGGAGTTCTTTCTCCAAGCCAATTATACTACGTCGAAGAGCGTCTTGAGCTCGTTAAGAATTCGCGAAGAACAAGATTTTTGAGTCAAGATTGAAGGCTAGGGAATTTTCTCTTTTTTTTTTTCTCTTCTCTCTTGAAGCCGTGAGCTTCTTTCTCTTTTTTTCTTGATTTTTCTTTTGCTCTCTTGAAGTTTCCAAGGATAATCATCCTTATAATTGGCACATGGAAAATAATTGATCAACTTATGGGCTTGGGCCACAAGTTGGCCGGCCACCCCTTCTCTTTGGGCCTAGTTTTCTTATTTTTTTTTTTGGCCCAACAATTTGGCTACTTTGCGTAATTCATGAAACGAATTTCTAAAATTCCGATTTTGCCCTTAGCCTTACTTAATATCTCCGCATCCATACTCCCATAACCGGCATACACATACTAAGAAAAATCCAACATGACCTTATTCCTCATAAGTCAAGGTTATTTCCAAATTTTCAAATACGCAAAATGCTTGATGTAACATCCTCCCCTTTAGAACATTCGTCCTCGAATGTTAAATTAGCCTTATAGGTCTTACAAGCAATTTGGGGAAGGTTCTTTGAGAGACAAGACGTATAAATCATTCACCGATTAAAACAATCAACTAACTTAAATTACACAGTGGTACATCTGCGCGGTGCCTCGGGACCTGGTCTTCCGCCCAGTGCATAGATACTATTACATCCCGTATTTTGGACGACGGGACGATTCGGGTTAACTACGAAAAGTTAGGGTTAAGACCATTCCGGGATGCGAAGTCAAGACGTGTGACCTTCGATTTTGTCGTAGGACCTAAGTGTGTATGATGTAATTGGTATGGAAACATCAAAGAAACTTCGGGACCAAAGATGGAATTTGTGAAAGTTGCCAATTATTGAAAGAAGTTGAGGAAATAAAAAGAGGCCATGTGGCCGGCCACCTTAGAGTGGGACATGGCCACATGGTTGGCTATTAGTTGTAATAAAAGATGACTAAGGGACCATTTTATCATCTACTCCATTCACTAGAAAAATCAAGAAGCTTGGAAGGCAAGAACAACCCACCATTCGGCCAAGAGGAAGAAATTCCAAGACCAAGAACTAGCCTTCTAAAAATTATTTCTTCTAAGCAAACCTACTAATTTGAGGGTGCTTGATAACGTGGAGTTGTTGTTTCAAGCGTTGGATTGTTCGTTTTCATCCTTGGCCAACTTTGGACAAATTGAAGGGTTGTGAAGAAAGGTGAGTTCTAACCTTGTTTTATGAGTTATGGAAGGTTTATGTGTGTTGTTGTATGTTAATATGGATGAAATTCATGAGATATGGCAATTTGAAGTTGAGGCCGTGTGTGTGTGTTGGCCGTGCATGTGTGTGCTATGTTATAAGTGATG
>NW_026714111.1:0-25463 GCF_029784015.1 Lycium ferocissimum | reverse complement strand
ACCGGGAAGTATGTCCTCGAGGTCTAGTGAGATACAAATTTGATAACTTCTTATGAAAGACTAAGGCTAATAACTGGATTGTGATGAATTGATTAGTGACTTATGATATGAATTGAAATTGATACTTGTGGATTGAGTTTGTGTTGACATGATTGTGATATTAAGCCGGAAGCGGCTGCCCGAAGGGGCCATCATTATTATGCCGGAAGCGGCCGTCCGAAGGGACTATTGTGATACTAGCCGAAAGCGGTTGTCCGGAGGGACCATTCTGTTTACATGTCGGAAGCGGCATGTGTGTTGGATTGCATTATTTACTTAAAGATTATTTTGAGACTTCGTGTGCACATTTTTGTTTCTTCCAGCGAAAGGCGGTATTGAGTTAGATTGTGATTTCTTCTCTCTAAATCAAATTATGATTATGATTTGTTACAACCTTACATACTCGGTACATTGTCGTCTTGACGTCCTTTTTTTTTGGGACGCTGCGTTCATGCCCCGGCCCAGTTGTTTGGCGAGTTAAGTGTGTAGCTAGAATGCTTGGACGTCGAGTTTGGGATTTGCAAGCTCCACCTCATTCGTCCGTGTTGAGTCATGTATAGATATGCATAATTATGGGTATGTCGGTGCCACATCACACGACTCATAATATTCAGTTCACTTCTTAGAGACACGCGGACGGTGTCACGTAGGTATTTGTCGAGATGTCGACAGAGTGATATCAGTTGAGTCATTTGTGAATTTTAAAAGAGTATGTATTTTAGATCATTTCAATTGGTTTAAAGTACTTATTTGATTGAAAGTTTTCATAATCGTCATAAAGATAATGATTTCTATTTAGAAAAGTTTCATGTTTTTTAAAAGTTATTGAAATGACAGGTTTTGATAGAGCGAATGTCTAAGGGTTCGCTCGACTCTGATGAGAGTCGGGTGCCCGTCATGCCCTACCATTGTTAGGGTGTGACAATATCCCCTAGTATATCGGGATTTTTAATGTGTTTCAAAAGCCTAAAGTGAAGTTCGTCAAGTCTAGTTTCCAACGCAACAAACCGCTCGTCAATACGACATCGGAGTAGAGAATTATGGACGTTACAAGTCGGTACACGGAGCGAGGAAACGCGTGCTACAATAGCGTCACAATAGTCGGTGTGAACAGTAAAAATCAGAAAATTTAAAAATGAAAATCTGATTTTTCTCTCTTATTTTCTACCACCTTCTCTCCCTAAATTCTCTCTATACTTCTCCAAAACTCTTTCTACCAAATTCATGGAGGTCTAAGATGAAATTCAAGTGATTATATCCAAATTCAACTTCAAAGTTAACCTTGGTAAGGAAGTACACCTCTATACCACTGTGTTGCGTTGAAGGGTGATTGAAAGTTGAATTAGCAGCGGATTTCAAATGGTATTTACTGTTTAAGGTAATTTTAACATCCCCTTGGTTGTGCTTAAGCTTAATTCCATGTTGGTGAGATTGTTTATAACAAAATACTACAAGATAGCATTGAAATAGCCTAAGATATGGCGACTGTTTCATTGGGCTGTTTTGAGGTGATAAATACGATTTGTGATGGCTGAAAATTATGGAATGCAACATGATTGTGATATGGTCTCTGTCGTTATTCGTATTTATATGTTTATCAAGTGAATTGGTGAAAGAAACATATGAAATTTGAGATTGAGAGTGGAGATTGAAATGGTAGGCGTGTGGGCTGTTTTATGGCATATATTGGTATTGTAAATGATGTTATAATCATTGTTATTGTTGTTGTTGGTTGCTGAATTATAATTCCGGGCTAGGCATATAAACAGGGGAGATGCTGTCGAAATTTTGACAGATTCTAGAAAGAGTTAGTATGAGGGCTTAAGACAAGCCTATGAAGATGAGTCTAACAATAGTATAAATTTTCTTGAATATAGATTTACGAGCCTGGGAGGCCAAGCGTTGAGTAGTTAAAGTTAAGGCGACCAAAAAAGTATGTTAAGGCTTTCCCTTTCTTTCTTTTTGGCATGATCTTATGATATCAGCGGACAATGAATACTCGAGTCTCCATATTACTGTACTCTTAGAAGTATTAGGAGTATCTCAGTTATTGATGATCCTGTACCCCTCTATGATGATTATTCCTTCTGTTCATGGGTTCTAAACGTTGTATCATGATAATTGTTACACCTTGGAATTTTCCCGTTAGCGTACAGTGAATAGACTAACGAAGGGCACGACGTATACGATGTTTTGGTAAGTAAGAAATAGCATTTGAGGACCCTAATCGGGATTTCAAAGACATTTAAGGTAAGGAAAGGAAGTTGTTAAGGGAAGCAAGTTATATGTTGTGTGTCAGGCAAGATTTATGAGAATCGAATTAATGATGACTTAACGATATTTTGGAGAAGAGTTATAACGTCCCTTAGATTAGTAATGAGGTGTTAAAAAAGTGCCAAGAAGGTTCCATAAGGATTGGAGATCAAACGAGTCGACGAGAATGACTTTGGAAGAGCGGGCATTATACGGCCCAACATGCGCCGTATAAATTATACTAGCCGTATGTACGGCCGTATAATCAGCCCGGAATGACATACCTCTCGGAACAACTCTACGGCCAGACATACGGTCAGTATAATTTATACGGACCGTATGTTGGTCCGTAGAATACGGTCGGGCCAGATTTTAAAGAATGATATAAGGACCTCTCTCTCATTTTATTTCATTTCATTTTCACTTACCTACAATTCAAGAACTCTATAGAATCTTCCCCACTTTTCATCCATAAGAATCCAAAGGAAATTGATGATCAACGTCATCAAACCAACAAAATCAAGAGTGTGAAACACATTAAAGTTCATCCAAACCAAGAAATTTCAAGAGAAGTGAACTAGGGTTTTGGTGCAAGAGAGTATTTCCACTCAAGGTTTATTCTTCCATTATCTAAGGTATGTTTTATGGTCTTTTCATGATATTTGAGGTATTGAAAAGTTAAAACACTTGGATTGTAGAAGAATATAGAAAATGGGTCATAAATGTGGGAATAGTGTTATTATTGAGTAGTAGTTTGGGTTGAATCATGAATATGGATATGTTGTTATTGTAAGTAGGTTATGAATGACATTTAGAACATGGAATGAGTATTATATGTGAAAGAACGCGATAGTGAACTATGATCATGATTATGGAGGAATTAAAGTGAAATTGTGAAATGTGGATAATGTAAATGAATGATGATTGTTGTTTATGATATTGTGATTGTTGTTACGAATGTTTGGGAGTTGATATGGAATATGGAGGAAGTTGTATAAATAAAGGAAATTTTGCCCAATTTTCTCTAGCTTTAGTGAGCACGTTTATGTAATCGTTTAGCTAATGTCAATACGAATTCTCTTGAAGGTAGAAACGCGAGTATCGAAGAAGGACAATCAAGCGATAGAACTGTTAAACAAAAAAGGTATGTGAGGCTAGTCCTTTCTTTCTAAGGCATGAATCCTATAGCATGATTTTTCCTCCTTCTCCATGAATTTCCTACATTCTGGAAAACTAAGAGTCTATGTTCATGAATGGCCATATGAGATAAGAGATATATTATGAGTACGATAATGATGATGATGAGCTTAAGTCTAGAGATTCTAGAGTCCATGATATGATGTTCCTATAAAGCTAATGATGCTAGTTATAATCCATTGATGTTTTTTTATCATATACACTCACCTTATATGCTAATTCCTTCAAGGTGAGGCAGAATGTTTATAAATGCTCCATAATTGAATCGAGGGTTCACGACCTTATGTCACCCCGATAATGTATAGTTGTCTTTGAGTTTCTATGCATGCATTATGATGAGTATATGACGATGATATGACACCGCGCTTATATGGACGGGCAGACACCGCTAAGGCGGGCAGCGGACGCACCATGTCTAGATGGCATGGGCAGACACCACTAGTGGGTGGCTTGAGATGGTACCCCGGACGTGGGAGGCCTGGACGCAGGCTAATGATTATCACACCGTACCTATATGGTTGGGCAGCTTTTACATATATGCATACATGAGATGATAATGATTATGAAGTAAGCCAGCATGCATTATTTCTTTTATAATTGACAGTGAGTTACAGATTGCTCCTCATTTGATGCTTTCTTATTTCATTGACATATTATTATTGTTTATGCCTTACATACTCAGTACAATGTTCGTACTGATGTCTGTTTTCTTTGGACGCTGTGTTCATGCCCACAGATAGACAGGGAGGTAATCCAGACTCGTAGGAGCTATTAGATGACTGAGAGCACGCCATTGTCCCGGAGGTACTATTGATTATTCTTTTGTGTATATATATTTTGGGCATGACGGGGTCCTGTCCCGTCCCTATGTCTAGCACTCCAGTAGAGGCTCATAGATACGCAGTGTGGGTAGTATAGTCTCACACTTTCTCATTGTGTGTACATATATGTATATATATTATTTTGATAGCCGAGGGGCTTATGTATACAAAGGCAAATATGTTTCAAATGAAAAATAGTTTTTCTATGATTATGAGTATAAGAAATATGAATTAATGCAGGATGAGTAATAGGATGAGTGGTGCTTGGTGGTCAGCCCCGGGTACCCGTCATGTCCTCACGGGTCGTGACAAAAGTGGTATCAGAGCAGTTCAGACCTAGGAAGTGTCTACGAGCAGTGTCTAGTAGAGTCTTGTTTATGGTGTGTTACACGCCACGCTAATAAACAGGAGGCTACAGGGCATTTAGGAAAAATGACCATCTTTCTTCTTATGAGATCGTGCGATAGAGCCGTGTATAAGATTTTATCCTCCCTAATAGTGTGCTATGATTTCAGAAATATCGCCAAAGGGAAAAGCTAAAGCTGCCCAGAAGGGCAAGACTACGGTGAAAAGACGGGTAGAGAAAGAGCCGCCAATGAATGTAGAAGAGGGTGAATCACATAATGAGGCTCCATCTAATGCTTCTTCCACCCCGCCTATTACCGAAGAACAAGAAGGGGCTTCAGCTCCAGCTCCTATGCCTCCAGTTCCTTCACCGACTACTTCGGGTCAACAAGTGACCGAAGCTATTCACCTATTGACGCAGTTAGTTGCCGCCCAGGCACAGCGGCAGAATGCGGGCCCAAGTGATCGGTCAGCTAGTACCAGAGCCCGTGATTTCATGAGTTTAAATCCTCCGGAGTTCTTTGGGTCAAAGCCGGATGAAGATCCGCAAGGCTTTATTGATGAAATGTTGAGGACATTGAAGATTATTCATGCCTCCGATACTGAATCGGTGGAGTTGGCATCTTATACACTCCGGGATGTGGCGGTCTTATGGTATAATAATTGGATAGGATCAAGAAAAGAGAATGAGCCTCCTCCCATTTGGCAAGAATTTGTAGATACTTTCATCCGCCACTATTTGCCACTCGAGGTCCGCCGAGCTAGAGTGTATAGGTTCCTAAATCTAAAGCAAGGAAATATGAGTGCCCGGGAGTATAGCCTTTAATTTAATTCTTTGGCTAGGTATGCTCCGATTATGGTGGCCGACATGGGAGATCGGGTGCATAGATTTGTGAGTGGCTTAGGGCCATATTTGTTCAAAGATTGCTTGACGGCTTCATTGCAAGATGGGATGGATATTTTCCACATTCAAGCCCATGCTCAGAATTTAGAAGGACAACAATATCCGCAAAGGGGTGATCGTGATATTGATAGAGGGCCAAGCAAGAGGGCTAGATCTATGGGGGTCGGTAGTGATTATAGAGGGGGATCAAGGCAGACACATTCTAGACATTCAGACAAGTCGGTGACTGGTGCACCTCCCCGATTTGCAGGTGGGAGATTTGATTGCTCCTTGCGATCAGGACAGGGTCAGAGTTTGAGGGCCTCAGGTTCACAGTTTGGGGGAGATTATAGCCAGAGGAGACCCCCAGTACCGCGATGCAGCCAGTGCGGTAGATTACACTCCGGACAGTGTCGCCAGGGTTTGGATGCTTGCTATGCCAGTGGCCAGGTTGGGCGCATGATGTGAGATTGCCCGTCAATGAGCGGTAAAGTTGGGGTCCAGCCCACAGGATCAGTGGTTGGTTCTTCTTCAATGCTCCTGGTAGGGCAGACTCCCCAGATTCCAGCAGGCCGAGGGGGAGCATCTACTTCAGGTGCCACTCAGCCCCGCATGTATGCTTTAGTCGGACGACAGGATCTTGAGTCCTCCCCAGATGTGGTTACAGGTACATTGTCCGTATTTTCTCATGATGTGTACGCATTGATAGATCTGGATTCCACCTTATCTTATATTACTCCGTGTGTTGCTGGTCGTATTGGAGTGAAACCCGGAGTAGTGTTCCTGGTCGTATTGGAGTAAAACCCGAGCCAATTAAACTTTTTGAGGTATCTACTCCGGTTGGTGATCCCGTGATAGCTAGACAAGTGTACAAAAATTGTGTAATTGTGATATGTGACCGCCAGACTAGAGCTGATTTAGTTAAGCTGGAAATGTTAAATTTCGATGTGATTATGGGTATGGATTGGTTGTGTTATATCCCGTGTTTTTGCACATTCGGGAAATTCGGACATAATTGTGATTTGTAAAAAATAAGGCCATGCTTTGATTTTATGTGGTGTGCATGTTGTCACTTATGGAAATATTGACATGAGAACCTTGGACAAGGCCTAAGGGCAAGCTTGGAATTTTGGAAATTAGTCCCGGGAATTTTTTTAAATAGGAACCATGATGAATTGGGCTAGAAAAAAAAATAAGAGAAAATGAGGCCCAACTTTGAGGGGGTGACCGGCCAAGGCCATGGCCCAAGACCCACATGGAATTAAAAATCCATGTGATTAAAAAGGGAAGCCACCACATTATTCTTGATAACTCCAAGAATTTTCAAGAAAAAAAAAGAAGAACTTGGAAGAGCAACCAAACCACCCATTCGGCCAACAACAAAAAAAAAAAAAAAAAATTTCCAAGCCTTCAACTTTGATCCAAAAATCTCTTCCTTCTCGAATTCTTAACAAGTTTAAAGCGCTCTTCGACATGGTATAAGTAGTTAAGCAAGAAAACTCCGTTTGCGGAAAGTGGGAAATTGAAGAAAAAGGTAAGAACTCTATGTTTTGTGTTATGGAATGGGCACATGTGTTATAGTGATTAAGGTTGCATGAAAAATTATGGAATTAGGATGTGTGTGGGTGTGCATGGCCGTGTGGCACATATGTGTGTGGTGGCCGTGTAGTATTTTTGCATGAAGAGAGATGGATGGAATTTATTTAGTGTACTAATTGTGTTGTTGTATTCTTGTGGAGTGAATGGTTTAAGTTGGCATGAAAAATCCATTGTTAGGTTGTTGTAGGAATTATATGATTTTATTCTAGTTTTATGCTAACATGGAAATGAAATTGTTAAGGTGCAAATTATGATGGTTGTTGATGAAATTGGAAGATGGAAATATACTATGAATATGCATGTTAGAGATTGAAAGTTTTGGGTACGTTATGGCTTTGTTGGAAAGTTTGCCTATGTGGTATATGTTGCGAATATTTTGTAGAAATGATATGAAGTGTTTCCGAATTGTATTTGAATGATTGTGGATTAGTAAATAAATATGAGAATGTTGACATGAATTTGGAAAGGTGAAATCGGAATGAAAGCTGTAATATGGTGGAAAGAAGTTTAGTTGTGTTATATTGTGATTTGTGGTGTCTATTATTGTATTGTTGGTATTGTTGTGGATGTTGTTGTTGATATTATGGCCGGGTTAACTCCCGGGGATGTTGAATTTATAGGGGAGATGCTGCCGAAATTTCGGTAGGCAAATATGGATTTAACTTGAATTCTTAAAAGCTTGTAACTCCCATTTGGTAATTGTGACCAATTGTAGATTTTGGTAGAAACGGGAGTGGAGCTCAGACGAGCGTGAGACGCGAATAAGGTATGTAAAGCCTACCTTTCCTTCTTTTGGCATGTCCTAGTCATACTAGGTGAAGATCGGAACCTCGGGAATAATTCTGCCCTTGGAAATTCGAGTTTGATTTTGCATACTATTCACTCAGCGCAATTGAACCAAAAATCCTTATCTTTGGTTAAAGGAATGTTTAAACCTTTGTAACGGTTGCCAATATATCCGAATCACTCCGGAACCTTCATGGATGGCTTTAGGGAGCCTAGTCCTTGTAATTTATGTTCGCCGCCTCGACTTGACCCGAGGTGGGCCCACAGTCCCGAGACTCTTGTATTGCTCCATTCGACTTATTTTGGTACAATAATTACGGACGATTGTTGAACTATTTCATTATGATCTATAGTATACTTTCTTTGTGCAACAACGTTACTGATATAATTATTACTTCGGTTTTCCAAAAGTGGCTTCGGAAACGCGTTTGTGGTTCACCAATGATTTTAAAGAACTAGTTTTGTTCAAGGAAACATAAAATTTATTTTTATTTTCTAAAATTTCTAAAACCACTCCGAAAGGGGTGCGAGGCTTTACTATTTTATTTCATTTACTACTTATGTTTACGTTATCATTACTATTATGCCCGAAGGGGCCATCTTTATTATTATGCCGGAAGCGGCAATGCCCGAAAAGGCTATCTTCATTATTATGCTTAGGAAGCGGCAATGCCCGGGCGGGGCCATCATGATCATTATGCGAGCGGCATGCCCGAAGGGGCCATTATTGATATCGGCGGGCGGCGCCCAAAGGGGCAATCATTATTTTGCCGGAAGCGCGCGTGTGATGTGTTGTATTGCATTACTCCTTTAAATGAGGTGTTCTAGATTACATTTTGGTGCGATTATTTACTTAAAGCTTGTTTTGGGACTTGTGCATTTATTTATGTTTTCCTTTAGCGAAGGCTGCGTATATTGGGTAGATTATGATTCTCCTTCCTAAATTGCGCGATGGTTATTGTCTATCCTCGCTTTACATATTCGGTACATATTCGCATCGACCCCTTTCTTCGGGGGGCTCGTTTCATGCCCGCAGTACGGGGACGCGACGCGGCGCGCGCGCGATCCCGGCTTAGGGGGACTCGGCTAGGAGTCGGACAACTCCATTTGTTCCGAGGTCTGTTCCTATTTTGGTATAATTTTGTGTATATATTCAGCAAGTTGTACTTTTAGACGTCTGCGAGCAGCGTGGGTGTTATAGATACTGTTTGGTCCTGTCGGTCACTATGGTATTGTACAGAAGTGGCGGTAGCCTCTTCGGCCCGCCTTGTCCTGTACCATGTATATATTTATGTATGTGTATGTATGTCAGCACATTTTAAGACGTTTTGAGTTATATATCGACTCTAGTATTTTAGCTAGAATTTCAGAAAAAAATTTGTCGCCAGCAAAGGTTGAGTTCTCAGACGGGGTAAACCCGGTCACTTGTCATGGCCCTAGGTTGGGTCGTGACAGGTTGGCCTCATGTTATGCTAATATTGATTGCCGAATGAAAGTAGTTCGATTTTAATTTTCGGGAGAGCCCGTGCTCGAATGGAAGGGTAATACAAAGATCTCCAAGTGGTAGGTGTATTTCCTACCTTAAGGCGAGAAAGATGATAGCTAAGGGTTATATTTATCACTTAGTCCGAGTTCATGATACCGAAGCAAAGTTGCCAAATTTACAATCCGTTCCGGTAGTGAATGAATTTTCGGATGTATTTCCAAATGAACTTCCAGACCTTCCTCCGGAAAGAGAAATTGATTTCACTATTGATGTGTTGCCGGACACCAAGCCTATTTCTATTCCTCCTTACCGAATGGCTCCGGCAGAATTGAAAGAGCTAAAGGCACGATTGAAAGATTTGCTTGAGAAGGGCTTTATTAGACCCAGTTCATCACCGTGGGGAGCACCAGTCCTATTTGTGAGAAATAAAGATAGCTCCCTACGAATGTGCATCAATTATAGGCAGTTGAATAAGGTGACGATAAAGAACAAATATCCTCTCCTAAGGATTTATGATTTATTTGATCAGTTACAGGGTGCCAAGTGGTTTTTTCAAAATAGAATTGAGGTCGGGTTATCATCAAGTGAGAGTTAGAGAAGAAGATATTCCCAAGACAGCTTTCAGAACGAGATATGGCCATTATGAATTTCGAGTGATGTCATTTGGACTAACTAATGCTCCGGCAGTGTTCATGAATCTGATGAATAATGTATTCAGGCCTCTCTTGGATTTATTCATAATAGTATTCATTGATGATATTCTGGTGTACTCTCGCACATAATCAGAACATGCAGATCATTTACGTATTTTTCTTGAAATTCTTCGAACTCGGGAATTATATGCAAAATTTTCAAAGTGTGAGTTTTGGCTGAATTCTGTGACATTTTTAGGTCATGTTATCTCAGATGATGGCATTAGAGTTGATATTCAGAAAATTAAAGCTGTGAAGACTTGGCCAAGGCCTACAATGCCTACAACGCCTACAGAAGTCCGTACTTTTCTGGGATTGGCTGGTTACTATAGAAGGTTCGTGGAAGGATTTTCATCTATTTCAGCCCCATTGACGAAGCTAACCCAGAAGTCAGCTAAATTTCAGTGGAATGATGCTTGTGAACACAGTTTCCAAGAGTTGAAGGACAGATTAACCTCAGCTCCAATCTTAACGCTCCCAGAAGGGCCAAATGGTTATGTTGTATATTGTGATGCTTCCGGTGTTAGGTTGGGATGCGTATTGATGCAGCACGGTAAAGTCATTTCTTATGCTTCGAGGCAGCTACGGAAACATGAAAAGAATTACCCAACTCATGATCTTGAATTGGCTGCGGTTATTCATGCATTAAAGATGTGGAGACACTACTTGTATGGTGTGCATGTTGATATCTATACAGATCACAAGAGTCTTCAATATATTTTCAAACAGAAGGAGTTAAATCTGCGGCAGAGGCGGTGGTTAGAATTATTGAAAGATTACGATGTGAATATCTTATACCACCCCGGAAAAGCAAATGTTATAGCTGAGGCGCTTAGCCGCCGATCGATGGGCAGCCTATGTGAAGTTCCTTCGGAGAAGAAGGAATTGATTCATGAGCTCCACCAACTAACTAATCTTGGAGAATGTCTAATTGATTCAGGTGGTGCAGGAGTTAGTGTTAATAATCCCACAGTTTCGTCCTTGAATATAGAAGTAAAAGAGCGGCAATATGAAGATCCTCAATTGAGCCACTATAGAGACACATTTCATGAAAAAGAGAAGTCCCCATTTGAAACTTCTATAGAGGGAGTTCTTAGATACTGAGGCAGGCTATGTGTTCCGAATGTTGCAGAATTACGTCGTCGAATTCTAGAAGAAGCTCATTATTCTCGGTATTCTATTCATCCAGGAACGACAAAGATGTATCATGATCTCAAGTTGATATATTGGTGGGATGGCATGAAGAGAGATATAGCAGAATTTGTAGCCCAATGCCCAAATTGCCAGCAAGTGAAGATCGAACATCAAAAGCCAGGAGGATTATTGCAAGCCATGGAAATTCCTACTTGGAAATGGGAAGTGATCAATATGGATTTTATTGTGGGATTACCTCATTCCCGAGGCAAGTATGATTCCATATGGGTGATCGTGGACAGGCTTACGAAAACAGCTCATTTTCTTCCAGTCAGAACCGCATACTCAGCAGAAGATTATACAAGGTTGTATCTCAAGGAGATTGTGCGACTCCATGGTATTCCGATATCCATTATCACAGATAGAGGAGCGCAATTTACAGCCAAGTTCTGGAAATCTTTCCAAGAAGGTTTAGGTACTCAAGTAAGGCTCAGCACGACATTTCATCCGCAAACTGATGGGCAAGCCGAACGTACTATTCAGACCTTGGAGGATATGCTAAGAGCATGTGTTCTAGATTTTGGTGGTAGTTGGGATGACCACTTACCCTTATTGAGTTTGCATACAATAATAGCTATCATTCCAGTATTCAAATGGCTCTGTATGAAGCTTTATATGGAAAGAAGTGCAGGTCTCCAATTGGATGGTTTGAAATAGGAGAAGTACAATTAATAGGCCCTGAGTTAATTCAACAAGCAGTAGAAATCCGAGATCGATTGTTGATAGCCCAAAGTCGCCAAAAATCTTATGCGGACAACCGCCGGCGAAACTTAGAGTTTCAAGTTGATGATTGGGTATTTTTGAAGGTGTCGCCAATGAAAGGTGTAATGAGATTTGGCAAGAAAGGGAAATTGAGTCCTCGATATATCGGACCCTATAAAATCATCCGCAAGGTGGGTCAAGTAGCTTATGAATTAGACTTGCCTTTAGAACTTGAATTGGTTCATCCAGTTTTCCATGTCTCAATGCTCCGCAAGTGTATTGGAGATCCGACGAGGATTGTTCCCATAGATGACGTTCAGGTGACAGAAAAGTTAGTCTATGAAGAAGTGCCCATTTCCATATTAGACAGGCAGGTACGGAGACTTCGAAACAAGGAAGTGGCTTCAGTTAAAGTCCTGTGGTGAAATAACAATCGAGATAAAATGACTTGGGAGGCGGAAGAGAATATGAAATCCACATACTCGCACTTATTTCAGCCCCCGGAAGAGATCCATGATGAGATATCGAGATTATGAGGTATGTATGTTTTCTTTTTATACAAATGGGTAGTGTGTGGCCAACTTATATTGCTATTATGTTATGGCCCTGTGAGGCAATGTTATTATGGATTGTTGTGACAGGATGGTAGTGCCATATTACAGGGGAAACTCTGGCGAAATTTTTATAAAATCCCCGATGACTTAACATTCGAGGACGAATGTGCCAAAAGGGGGGAGAATGTTACACCTTGGAAATTTCCCGTTAGCGTACACTAAATAGAATAACGAAGGGCACGACGTATACGATGTTTTGGTAAGCAAGAAATAGCATTTGAGGACCCTAATCGGGATTTCAAAGACATTTAAGGTAAGGCAAGGAAGTTGTTAAGGGAAGCAAGTTATATGTTGTGTGTCGGGCAAGATTTACGAGAATCGAATTAATGATGACTTAACAATGTTTTGGAGAAGAGTTATAACGTCCCTTATATTATTAATGAGGTGTTAAACAAGTGCCAAGAAGGTTCCATAAGGATTGGAGATCAAACGAGTCGACGAGAATGACTTCGGAAGAACTGGGCATTATACGGCCCAACATACTGGCCGTATAAATTATACTGGCCGTATAATCAGCCCAGAATGACATACCTCTCTGGACCAAATCTACGGCCAGACATACGGTCAGTATAATTTATACGGACCGTATGTTGGTCCGTAGAATACGGTCGGGCCAGATTTTAAAGAATGATATAAGGACCTCTCTCTCATTCTATTTCATTTCATTTTCACTTCTCCACAATTCAAGAACTCTCTAGAATCTTCCCCACTTTTCATCCACAAGAATCCAAAGGAAATTGATGATCAACTTCATCAAACCAACAAAATCAAGAGTGTGAAACACATTAAAGTTCATCCAAACCAAGAAATTTCAAGAGAAGTGAACTAGGATTTTGGTGCAAGAGAGTATTTCCAGTCAAGGTTTATTCTTCCATTATCTAAGGTAAGTTTTATGATCTTTTCATGATATTTGAGGTATTGAAAAGTTAAAACACTTGGATTGTAGAAGAATATAGAAAATGGGTCATAAATGTGGGAATAGTGTTATTATTGAGTAGTAGTTTGGGTTGAATCATGAATATGGATATGTTGTGATTGTAAGTAGGTTATGAATGACATTTAGAACATGGAATGCGTATTATATGTGAAAGAACGCGATAGTGAACTATGATCATGATTATGGAGGAATTGAAGTGAAATTGTGAAATGTGGATAATGTAAATGAATGATGATTGTTGTTTATGATATTGTGATTGTTGTTACGAATGTTTGGGAGTTGATATGGAATATGGAGGAAGTTTTATAAACAAAGGAAATGTTGCCCAATTTTCTCTAGCTTTAGTGAGTACGTTTTTGTAATCGTTTAGCTAATGTCAATACGAATTCTCTTGAAGGTTTTGCGAGTATCGAAGAAGGACAATCAAGCGATAGAACTATTAAACAAAAAATGTATGTGAGGCTAGTCCTTTATTTCTAAGGCATGAATCCTATAGCATGATTTTTCCTCCTTCTCCATGAATTTCCTACATTCTGGAAAACTAAGAGTCTATGTTCATGAATAGCCATATGAGATAAGAGATACATTATGAGTACGATAATGATGATGATGAGCTTAAGTTTAGAGATTCTAGAGTCCATGATATGATGTTCCTATAAAGCTAATGATGCTATTTATAATCCATTGATGTTGTTTATCGTATACACTCACCTTATATGCTAATTCCTTCAAGGTGAGGCAGAATGTTTATAAATGCTCCATAATTGAATCGGGGGTTCACGACCTTATGTCACCCAGATAAAGTATAGTTGTCTTTGAGTTTCTATGCATGCATTATGATGAGTATATGACGATGATATCACACCGCGCCTATATGACCGAGCAGACACCGTTAAGGCGGGCAGCGTATACACCATGTCTAGATGGCATGGGCAGACACCACTAGTGGGCGGCTTAAGATGGTACCCCGAATGCGGGAGGCCAGGACACAGGCTAATGATTATCACACCGTACCTATATGGTCGGGCAGCTTTTACATATATGCATACATGGGATGATGATGATTATGAAGTAAGCCAGCATGCATTATTTCTTTTATAATTGACGATCGATTCTGATTGCTCCTCATTTGATGCTTCCTTATTTTATTGACATATTATTATTGTTTATGCCTTACATACTCAGTACAATGTTCGTACTGACGTCCGTTTTCTTTAGATGCTGTGTTCATGCCCACAGATAGACAGGGAGGTGATCCAGACTCGTAAGAGCTATTAGCTGACTGAGAGCACTCCATTGTCCCGGAGGTGCTATTGATTATTCTTTTGTGTATACATATTTTGGGCATGCCGGGGTCCTATCCCGTCCCTATGTCTAGCACTCCAGTAGAGGCTCGTAGATACGCAGTGTGGGTAGTATGGTCTCACACTTTCTCATTGTGTGTACATATATGTATATATATTATTTTGATTGCCGAGGGGCTTATGTATACAAAGGCAAATATGTTTCAAATGAAAAATAGTTTTTCTATGATTATGAGTATAAGAAATATGAATGAATGCAGGATGAGTAATAGGATGAGTGGTGCTCGGTGGTCAGCCTCGGGTACCCATCATGGGCCTAATCGGGTCGTGTACAATAATGTTAGTTTATGTTTATGCATTGCATTCATTTGCATACATGCATATTGACCCGTGACCAGAAGGCGTTATATACGTGTATATTATGTATATTATATATATATATGTGTGTGTGTGTGGGGGGGGGGGGTATGGAAAAAGGGCGAGGCGTTATATACGCATTACTACCTGATCAGCTGGTGCACAGTGATGATGATTATGCCCGAAGGGGCCATTATTGCTATTATGCCCGAAGGGGCCATTATGCTATTATGCCCGAACGGGCCTATATGGGATATGGATCGGGCCGTACGTTCCTCGGCACTATGACCTATGCATATCATACGCCCGCAGAGGCAATTTTAGTAAGCAGACATACAGATGCATTCATACAGATATGTTCAGATAGTCAGACATACAGATGCATTCATACGTATGTATGCGGTCGAACGCTTAGTTAATGATTTTCGATTTTCTTCATGACTCCTATGTGTATGTTACTTTTCGCCTTACATACTCGGTACATTATTACCGACTCCCCTATTGTTCGAAGCGCGTTTCATGCTGTAGGTTCGGATAGCCGGAAGGCAGTTGCATCCTTAGGGTACAACGCTTCTTCACTTGACAGTGGAGCACTCATCTCATGCCGGAGTTGCCGTCTAGACCTGGTATATGTTTTGATGTTTATGGGTAGGGCAGGAGCCTTGTCCCGTCCACAGCATGTCTAGTATGTCAGTAGAGGCTCATAGACACTTATATTCAGTCAGACAGTGTGGCCCGCTCAGCACATGTTTGGTACATAGTTTTATCGAGTAGCCTTGTCGGCTTGTACCCCGTTTCAGTTTAGTGATGCATGTATATATATATATATATATCTTTTGGGGGCTGTGCCCCTCCAATTTATGACATCTATCAGTCAGCAGATCATGTTGTGAGTGCCCTCAGGTGGCCCAGAATGAGCATGAGTAGATATGTTATGTACGTTCAGTGGCATCTAGGAGGTCAGCTGATGGGTGTCCGTCATAGTCCTCTGGTTGGGTTGTGACAAATGGACTCGGCGGAAAGTCTGCCCAAGGAACCTGTTGAAACACAACAGCAAGACGAGAATGTTTTGGACAAAGGAAAGGGGATACAACCGGAGTACAGTCCTGTAGTCGGGGAACTAGAAGAAGAGGAGATGAAGTCTGACCCACTTTAAACCCACGTGTCCATCAAGAGAGGCCGCTTCCGTCACACCACCAAGCCCAAGAAGGGAGCTCGAAGAACGGGTAGAGTTAGTCCGTCCAACATCGCCTGAATGGCGGGCCATTACGCTTAAAGCTATGGCTTGCCCCTACCGTGTTGATGTTCGGCCTAAAATGCATATATTTAGCTATTTGTTGCCTTACATTTTAATACTTTTAGTCATTTTTTGAGTACTATTATATTGCTTTGTGCTTAATATTATATTTTAATGTGTAGGAATAAAGCATTGTGAAGATAATGAGATTTAGAGCAAAATTGAATAAAAAACGGGAAGAAAAGAAAAGCGAAAAGAATGGATAAAAAAGGAGAGGAGACAAGTGTCACGACCCAACCCCGTAGGCCGTGACTAGTGCCCGAGCTGGGCACCCAAACACATTTATTAACCAGAATTGCATACAGATGACTTATACGTATACAAATATCAGACGCTGTCTCAAACTGTCTCAACACAAACATATATATATCACAGAAGCCGGCAAGGCTATCATATGGCGCAACGGCCCAAAATATATACAAATGCAAGCCGACAAGGCTGCCACGGCGAATGGGATCGCCCAGAACATATAACATACGAACACACCTGTACAGTAATAACCATAACCCACATACATGTCCACAGACCTCTAAACAGACCAACAAAATCATATGACGGGATAGGGCCCCGCCGTACCCCTAAATGAATATATACATATGCAACGGAAGAGTATATATATACCAAAATATAGGCTCCAGAACAAAAGGAGCACTCCCAACAGCAGAATAGGTGTCCTAGACAGGCAGATCACCGAACTGTGCGTACGGCCACTGCGGGCATGAAACGCGGCCCCGAAGAAAGGGGGTCAGTACGGAATATGTACTGAGTCTACAAAGCAGAAGATACAGTAAACAAAACTGAGTAATAATCGAAATAGAAGTACAGAAAATAAGTGCAATATCCAAAATACCGAAATGTTTACTTTTAACATACAAATCATGCATGGGGCTCAAAAAATATGGTCGCCCGCCCGTCAATGGCGCCATAACACATCATACTCCAGAAGATTTCATATCTTCGAAACCCGACATATCACATATCACATATACACGGTACCCGGCCCTATAGCGGAGGGCTCGGCGAACCGGACACATCATAACACCAAATATACACGGTACCCGGCCCTATAGCAGAGGGGCTCGGCGAACCGGACACATCATACTCCAGAATATCACATAATGTGCACGATAACATAACCGACCCGGGACTCGGCAAAAGATGCAATAATTGTTTGCACGAGCAGAGTTGTGAGTAACCATATGCATAAAATCATTATCATAGACTCAAAAGATAAGTAAACTAACCATACTTGGAAGTCGGGATAATAGCCATACCATGTTCTTTCAAAAGTCATCAGAACTACATAAAGGAAAGTCGCGGGACCCACGGACGCGTATCAACCCAAGCCGGGCCCGCCTGCGGAAAACATAGTCATCATATGCTATAAAACCTCCTACGAACATATCGAGGCGATCCGGTTCTGTCTACGAAAGTTATGGCCCTTCTTCCGACGTAAAACTTTTTAAGAACAAAATTTTTTATGCAACATTTGAAAACCAATTATTCCAAAGACATGAGGGCCATTATTCCATTACATTACGAATGTCAAAGATAAAATGCAAATAAGAACCGTAGGCATACTCGGATCGCAAGAATAGAATTTCCTCGAGGCTCGTGTCATAGCCTATTCATAACTAAGGCATGCCAAAAGAAGGAAGGGTTAAGCTTTACATACCTCGTTCGCTCTCAAAGCTAATCCAAACCAAACCTATGTCTCGGACTCTCCAAGATCTACACAACATCATTAAATACCAACGTTACTATAGGCATTTAGGAGTTCATTTCCAAACTAGCACGTAATTCTACGAAAATTTGGGCAGCATTTCCCCTGTAAATGCACAACCCCGAGAATTCAACTCGGCCAAATTCATCAACAACAATACCAACAACTATCCCAACAACATCAACAATCAATTCGAAACGTATTCGAACATTAATAATTCTTCTCCACATATTCCGACAACATTCCAATTACGTTCACTACAACTACATACATACAAACCAATATATAATCAAACTAACACTAATGCTCACATACTCAATTACTAACCCGAAACCATTCAAATAATATTCAAGAACTCTTTAAACAATTCACACAATATTTCAAACAAACCAACAATGCACCAATTCACCCGATACTATTCCCAAACCCGAGAACCACAACCATAACACATTCCTCACTTCCGAAACATGATTTGCACCAACAATTCACACATTACTAATGTCATTTGCTCAAATGTAAAAATTACATAAGAATCACATTAAGGTGCCAAACGTCCCACATCCATTACAACTTTAACTCAAGTCATTAAACTTTCATTCTCAACATAGAATCCACAACAACAACAACCAAAACACTAAGAAAGAAATTAAATCATTCCTTGCCATACATGAGAGGCTATATTCAGCCAACACACCCACATACAAATTTCATGATCTTCATTCATTTCAACACACTTCAACAACCAAACATGCTAAATAGAACTAGTTCATCCCTCCTACACAACATACATCTACACGGCCTCAAGCCATGTACACGGCTCCATTTCAACATGCAATTTTTCATGAATTCCATCCATTTTTACATACTACTACATGCATAAACCATCCATAACATATAAAAACAAGATTAAACCTTACCTTTCTTCTTAACTTCCAACTTAGCTAGGGTTGGCAACGGATGAAAACGAGCAGTTTGTTGACCCAAACAACAACTCCACGTTAACAAGGACCCTTCAATTAGTGGGTTTGCTAGAATGAAATATTTTTTTGATGGCTAATCTTGATCTTCAATTTTTGGGGGTTATGGCCGAATGGCCTTTGGTGTTCATCCAAGGTTCTTGATTTTTCTCTAAGTGTAGAAAATGAGAAGATGACTTATTAGTCATCTTTTGTATGCTTATACAAGTTATACAAGTGTCCATGGCCCACACATGGGTTGGATCAATTAAATTTGGCCACACCATGTGTGGGGACCATTCCCATGCCACACGGCCATATGGCCAATAATTCATGAATTGTCAACTTTCCAATATTTCACTTTTAGCCCCAAATTTTCCTAAATGTTCCATGCCAAAAAATTCATAAGAAACTTGTGTCTTAAAACGAAATCGAAGGTCAAAAGTCTCGACTTTGTATCCCGGAATAGTCTTGTCCCTAACTTATCGTGGTTAACCCGGATTGTCCCAATGTGCAAAATACGGGATATAACAACAAGAGTGGGGTACATAATTATTACACAATGATTAGTGGAAAATGTACAATTGAAATTGGAATTGGAGGGGTACGTATACCTCTGACGGTGAGTATATTTGTGGACGTATGCGGTTGCGACGCGGAGCCAACTTTTCCCTATTTTACTTGGACAAGGTTATTTCGTTTGGGCTTCGGATAACTTGTGACCCGCAGTTCAGAACTTTGGACCTGGAGAGAGCTTGGAGCCGCCATGGAGGCCGTAGTTACAGGGTTTTACCTTTTCTTCTCTGTAATACTTATTTTTACGTTTTTATTCGGATGATTTTTTATTTTCCCTCCATGTCTATCTGGAGATAAACTCTTTAGTTTTAGGGTTTTGGCTCAAACATGAAAGTTGACGTTTGATTATCATTTATATCTATTGATTTTCCATCTTGGGGTTATTTATTTATTCTTAATCTTAATTGTTTGATTATTTGACGAAATAGTTAGACACTATCTGTGGCTTGTGAATTGGACTAGGGATAGGGAATTTTCATGCGTAATAAGAATAAATAGAGCTTGTTAGATTAATCGTTTCACTACTGAGGATAGGACTATACCCTTTAGCCTCGCTTAGTTGAATACGGTGAAGTAAATGCGTTCTTGTTACCTCTGGCGACCATAGGGATATAGGCGTTATAGTACCATCGACAGGCTTGTGAACAACTCGGAAGATACTCATAAAGTTAACATCAACCCGTCAACTAGTAACCCATAGGTAGAACGATTTGAAGACTCAACTGGATTGTTAGTGGACAAGAGATAGACCAATTTGGCTCAGATATCCGTGACCTGTAAGCTCAATTGAATGAAAAGGTTGAGGCGTCTAATGCCCAACTACATATTATCTTGGATAGTGGCCAGCATGTGGAGCAGATAGACAATTTCCAACAATTCGATCAGATCTTTGTTGATGATGTCAATATTGAGGAAGTGTACAAAAGTGAGGATGTCAAAATAATGCAGTTTAGAATTGGGTCGTGTTGGTCCTCATTCTAAATATTTTTCTACATCATGTTTAGTTGACGACATGGAAATCGAGCCCTTCACGCCGATGAAGAAGTGTATAGATGAGGAACAAGAGCCTTACATCCTGAAATTTGCCACACCAAAACGACACTCCTCACTTAAGGGCCAAGAAGTGCAAGATGCGACACCTATTGCTTGGTTCCTTTATTTTTACACCATCGCCCCAGAAGTATGATAGAAAATTTAATGCAAAATTAGGGGTGAAATTCATACGTTCGAGGTGGAGGAAAAAGTTGATTCACGTCGTGCCGCGACGTTACATCAAGCGCTTATTGGGAGGCAACCCAACTTGTATTTTATTTTTATAGTGTCACATTTTCTTTTGTTTTTGTCTTGCAGATTTGGGGAAGTCTGAGTACCCGAAGTTGAAAGCTGAGGAGAATGTTTAGGCTTAAGTGTGGGGTCATCCCGACCCTTAATGTTGAGGATTATGTTGCTAGCTAGGCCCTAGAGGGTCTCAGGGAGTATTTCTCACCCTTTTTTTTATTTTTTCTCTACTATACATACATCGAGGACAATGCATATTTTTAAGTGTGGGTTGGGTACTTCTGATTTTTTATGTCAAGGATTGATTATTCCATAGGATTTTTTTATTTCTCAGCCTTATATATAAAAAAAAAACTGAAATCTATTAAAATTCAAAAAGATGTTTTTCTTTGTTCATTCTGTTATTTTTCTCTCATTAGTGTCATAAATCATCCGCCCCCTTTGGTTTTCTTTGGCCTCGGTTCTTTTTTTGGGGGGGGGGGGGGAGGGGGTGAACCTTTGAACCGGGTAATTTTTTATTTTTAGGATTAATTTTTTTTTTTTAGGAATAGTAAAGGAGAGAGAAGAAAGACCCTTTTTGACTTGTTTGATACTAGCTTATTTGGGCCTGAGCTTGAGTAATATTTTCATGTGAGTGCTTGAGTAACAAAAAGATAGCAGACTTTCTGACACCTACACTCATGTTTGTGACTTTGTGTATATATTATTCTTATTTTTTAGTTCTCCATCGCCCTGTCTGTCTTAGAGTAGAATTGATCCATCTTGATTGATACTTTGTGCCATGTGTGGTGATGATTTCTTGCATTTATTTCATGTTTTGCATCTTAGTCTAGAACTTGCCCTGCATGTTATTAAAGCGAAATAAAAATTGTTGCTCTATTTAAAAGATGATGATAGGCTTTCTTTGATATGTCTTGTGAATTTTTAGCCTTTTCAAAAATCATACCACTAGTTAGCCCTTTGAGCCTGTAGCCATTCGTTTGTTAGTCGTATTTTTGCCTTGACCCTTTTGTTTGAATTCCTAGTTTTTGCATCCTGCTTCCTTAAGCACTATAGCTTAGACTGTGATATAATTGCTAAATCTGAAGAAAGGGATGGTCGAGTGTAAAAGGTGACCAATGATAGCTGCAAAGTGATGAAAGGCCCTCTTAGAAAGAATGTGAAAAAAAAGAAGAGAAAAATTGCTTGAAAAAAATATATTGAATCGTTCTTGATATGATGAGAATTGCTAATGAAACAATTGATGAAGAGAGGGCTGAAAAATAATGTTAAGAGATGAAAATATTGGGTGATGAAGTCTAAAAGTGCAAAGTGCTTAGGGAAGTCTAAGTCACTATTATATAGTTTTCCTATCTGTCACCTAGCTAACATTACAACCCGTTAAAGTCCTATTTGATTCTATTCGAGCACGCTTAATTAGTGGAGATCTACATAATGGGCAAGCCTATGTTTCTTTGTGCATACATGTGAAATTCTTTTATAAGTGCGAGAGTTGTGCTTTGATGCTAAGTCCTTAAATTACATTCGATTCTTTGGTTTGAGTGTGGACTATTTCTTCTTGTGAGGGCACTTATTTCATGATAGATAGGTAATGTTATTAGATTTATTTGACAGAGTAGGTAAGCGAGCTTAAATTTGATGAGTTAGAGTTCGTCTCTGAGTTTAGGAGGTTAGAAGTTTGTTGTTTGTTTGTTGACTTGTAAATCTTGCATTGATAAAAACTAAGCGTCCACCAAAACAGATGAGGGACCAGGTACCTTATCTGTTCCCTCAAGGTAAAACAGAAAGTAAAAAATGACACGATGTTTACGTGGAAAACTCCTTGCTCAAGGGATTAAAAACCACAACCAACCCAGGTAGGATTTCCAACTTCACTAACTGAGCAATGTCTTTTAGATTACAAGCCTTTTGCAACCAAGGAATTAGCCTACTAATCCCTCCCCTTACAATACCTCTACCTAAGCACTTACTTGACTAACTCTAGCCAAGAACCAAACTAATTCAACTACCTCTAGCTGAACTTCAACTCACCATAACTAACTCTAGTTACGTGTCAACACAAAAAGCTTAATAAACAAAATACCTACAAAAGCCCTTCTTAAAAGAAGTGTAGGTTTTCAATATAAAGACCAAAAGATAAAGACTAAAATAACCTAGGACTTAAGACTTCTTCAGTATTGGGATCTGGTCCTTGAAGTTATTTAGTCTTGATCTTGAGAGCTCTGAGAAGGTAGTGGCAGCTACACTTTTTAACAATGAGAATAATATGTTTTGAGTTGCTAGGTCAAAGAAATGCTAACATGTTGTTTATATAGGGGGCCGAGTAGGACCATGTGAGAAACATGTGACATAGATAGAGACATTGCATGGTCCGTCTGCCCTGTAGTGGCTCAGCCAAGTTGGAACAAAGGCCACAGCCTTAGAGCTTGCCACGGTCATCTGATGCCAGGGGGACACGATTAAGGACCTGGTCCCTGATTCATATGTCAATCATCAAAACTCATAATTCATCAATTTCCCCCTTTTTGATGATGACAAACTCGTAAGTGATGTTCCCTTGGATAACCAGATTCTCCCTGCAGATTTGGCCCCAGCAACATGTAGCATAGATTTTTTTTTTCCTTTAGAGAACCAGATGCCTTTTGTAACAACTGACATTAACACACACACATCTTCCCCCTTTTGGCATCATTGAAAAGGTATAAACAAGCAATAAGAAGTTCAGAGCATTGACCCAAAGCCACTTAGGTAAATTTCAGGGAACAATGAGGACAACGCACCGATAGAAGCATATCCAAACAAAATTAGAGAATGTGCCAAGCATATGAAAGATTTAGTATAAAACATAGTAATCAATGCAATACAAACATACTAGAACAAACGTCAGAATGCAAATATCAAGGAGAAAAATGTGAAGGAATAGAGGATCAGGGTTGGATAGGGTTGGAAGAACTGGCAGGGTTGAAAGCTTTGAACATCATGTCTAGTCTGGCATCCGTAGCTTTGTGATTAGCCAAGATTTCCTCCTCAAGCTCGGAAACTTTCTTTAGGAGACTGGAATTAACCTCACGCAACTCTGCCACTTCTGTCACTGTATCAGCACTGGGACCAGGTACCTCAAGCTTGAGTTTGGTGATTTCAGCCTTCAACAAGCAGGTGTTCTCAACCTGCAACCTCTCGACATCAGCCAAGATTTTTTCATTTGCTTCAATCAGACCAGATATGGTGGATGTGGTCCCTACGCCTCCTTTTTTTGGAACACATTCACACTCTTCCAGAGTGGACATAGAGAACATTTGCTTCTTGGTCCCTTTGGAGGCTTTTCCAAGAGGCCCATTGAAATGGTCAAACACTTTGGCCATAGGGCAGACCATGCTTACCGTCCTTGATATCCACAACCTTGATCATGTGCTGCAGCATAATGCCAGGAAAGTTGATCGAATGGCCACCATCAAAAATTTCCATAAGGATCAAGTCCGTCTGGGAAGCAATACATCGTTTCTCAGTGAAAGGAAGTAGGACTTTGTTCACAAATTCAAAGAGCAATTGATACTGAGACGTCATTTGTTTCTTACAGACCGTCTCAGTGGTCACATGCTGTCCCCTTTTAACAATGTGAAGCTTGAAGTCTACAGTAGTCTTGTCTCCCTCCGCCAGTCGACTTACTCCACCAATTGGAACACCAAGAATTGTCCCTAACTCATCTTCATTTAGTGTGAACTCCACCTGAACAACTTGCCAAACCAATGAGTAGTCATCATTGTACTGAAGATTTACAAAGAAATCGACTACTTCCTTCTCATAGGCCACTGCAGGACCTTCCATTAGGTGCTCCCATTGTTGAGATTTGAGCACTTCCATCAAATCCTCTAACGCTTTGTGGCTGATGATCTCTGGATCAATTACCCTTCCCAATAAAACTTTCTGGCCTCGTAGATTACGTTTTCATTCCTTTTCCAGTGCATGCGTACTTTCCATTGAAGAACCAGGTCCTTCGATATGGACTTTCCTTCTTTTTGAAGTGCCTGCCTCCTTACTAGAACCGCCTTTTCTTTTCTGAAGGGATTTTGACACCACCCTCTCCACTGTCACGGCTTTGTCCTTTTTGCTTTTGGAGTTTTGCCTGACCAAGGGGATTTTCGTCGCCTCTTCTTCGCCATCAAACACAGCAATTACTTTCTCTTCTTCATTTATGAACTTATCCAGATTTTTAAAATGAACTTGCCTCCTCCTTTGAGTAGTTGTCTTTACTTTGTTAACCAGTAAGGCAGAGTCTAATCTTGCCTTAGACTTCTGCCTTGTAGTGGGAGGCCTCTTTCTTTACTTAGAAAAGGGTTTCCTATCATCAAAATATTTTCTTCTACTTTCCCCCTTTCTCATCTGCTTAGCATTCCCAGACCTTTGTCGATATACAGACTTCAATA
>NW_026714110.1:0-24325 GCF_029784015.1 Lycium ferocissimum | reverse complement strand
AACAATATAGAAATCCACAAGCTAATTTCTAAAGTGCATAGTGGTTTTTTTATGCCAAATTACGACTTGAAATACGGGCCGTATATTGAAATACGGTCCGTATTCTGGGGCGTAAATTCCCATCTGCCAGCTGAAGAGAAATTTTCAATTCCCACATTCTTTATCTGATTTTCTAAAGTCTAAAATCATGGTCAAAGCTTAAGTTAAAGGTCTGAGGTATTACATTCATGCTCCTCTGGTAGGGTAGAGAGTAGGAGAGGTCCGAGATGGAACCTCGTTATGAGACTCACCCTCTTCTATCTCTGTCGGTGGCTCCGTTCCTCCTTCCGGCCACCGGTCTTGCCTCCCCCGGGGCCGGCTATAGCTTTCCTCTTCATAGGCATTACTGAAATTATAACACACGATTAGGAAAACAAGGATCCTGATAACTTAGCTCTATCGCACAATCTAAGATAAGAAAGAAGGTCAGTTATCCCTAAATGCCCTGCAGCCTCCTGCTTATAAGTGTGGTGCGCTTCACACCTATAAATAGGACTCTACTCTGACACGGCTACCAGACATACTCCTAGACGAACTCGTATACCACTTTTGTCACGACCCAAATAGAGGGCCATGACGGGCAACCGGAGCTAACCTACTGAGTACCTCTAAACATGCATCTCATAATCATTTCTAGATAGGCCATAAACTAGCTTGTATGCATCATACTCTGTAAGAACATACATCCCAAGGTAATGACACGTCGTTATGTAATCATTAGCAACCGTGCCCATAAGCATAAGCCAACAAGGTTGTTTAAGTACTATACATTATTATGAACTGATAAGGCTATGGAATATCTAGATACATGCTTTTGTCTAAGAGCCTCTATATATAGAATACAAAAATCCTCAAGAACGGGGCAGGACTCTGCCATGCCCAAGTATACATACAAAAGAGAAGTACCAATAAGCTGCAGCTCCGGAACAACTGGAGCCTTTCTGACACTCCGCTGATAGAGCTCCTATGAATCAGGTCCGTCTACCTGTCTACCTGCGGGCATGAACGCAGCGTCCACAAGAGAGGACGTCAGTACGAATAATGTACTCAGTATGTAAGGCAAGAATAGCAACGTAATAAGAGATAAGGAACATATCATAAGATAAGATAATCTGTACATCGAATTGCCTCATAAGGAGAATATTGTGCATGCTTAGCTTTCTTTAAAAAAAAAACACTTTTCGTACATATAAAGCATAATAGTGTTGCGGAACGTGCAGCCCGATCCATAAATATATTATATTGTTGCGGAACGTGCAGCCCGATCCATATACATATTATATTGCTGCGGAACGTGCAGCCCGATCCATATATATTATACTGCTGCGGAACGTGCATCCCGATCCATACCCATATAACCCCGCGTCCGGGCATCCCGCATCGGGACGATATCATAGTATACCAACTGATCAGGTGGTTATGCGTATATAACGCCTCGCCCTTTTCCCATACATACATACATATATAATATAAGTAGCATGCATGAGAGCCTAAATAAAAGTTACCACTTTATCGGAGTGACGTAAGGTCGGTAACCTCCGATTTATGTTATGGAACAATCATCATTGCTATATCTCACCTTGAAGGAACAACTATTATAAGGTGAGATAAAAAACAATGAATAAAATCAAGAAAATCATGAATTAAGCTCAATAATCTCATAATAACATCACAATCATAAGCTTTGGAATTTCTAGATGTGGAATCATCATCATCATCATTATCATCATAGAAAACATCTATCTTTGGCATCACAAGAACCTTGAGAATCATGAAATTCTAATCTTTTGGAAATAAGAATGTTATGGAAACATGTATGGAGTCATAACATAGGAATCATGCCTTTTGAAAGAAAGGGACTAGCCTTAACATACCTGATTGATCTCCTAGTACCTAATGCTTATTCTCCCGAACTCGTAAATCTACATTCAAAAGAAATCATACTACTGTTAGACTTATCAACATATGCCTATCCCAAGTCTCTAAATTAAACTCCTTTAAAATCCGCCAAAATTCGGGCAGCATCTCCCCTGTTTCTATCCCTAGCCTGAAATTAAAATTCCAACAACCAACACAACAACAACAACAACAACAACAACACCCATAACATCCTCCTCAATACCAAAATATTCCATAAAATATCCCACACGATGTTTATCCAATTTCTCAATTAATTTCGTTATACGATCATTTAATAGCTCTACTTTCATAAATAAACCTAAATCAATATCAATAAGGGAAGATTCATACCTTACTCCCACTAAAACCGCAATATCTTTAATGTTCTCCTTGAATTCCAGCCAAGATTCACTGTAATACGATATTATAATCGCAATTATAAGCTGTCCGAACCTAAATCTAGATTTTATACTTAGTTCGCGTTAAAATTTAATGTTTGGAAGTTGGGGGAAATTCCCAGAAATTTGGAGAGGTTTTGGGGGTGTTGTGATGAAGAATGAGGGGGTAAACCCCCTTTTATAACATTCCAGAGTCTGTTGGCACTGACCTGAGTTGGTCCTTGGTCCTCTGCGCGTTCGCGCCACCTCCAGGCACGGTAGCGCAAAATAAATCCCTGCTCTGGCAGCCCGTCTTAAAATGCCTATAACGCTTGATTCTGATGTCGATCAATGCGCGGCTTGTTGCGTTGGAATCTAGACTTTGTGAACTTCAATTTAGGCTTTTATTTTGCTCCAAAACTCCTCTTGTACTAAAATATATTCTTTCTCCAAATTAGGCACAAATTGCCCCTCATATTTTCTTCAAAGTCCAACAAACTTAATTTCCTTGATTCACTTGCCCTCCAATCCTTCCGTATCTTATTATATGAACTTAAACCCTCATAACCATAAGATAACCGCACATAATCTCGTATATCCCTGGAGGTAACTCCAATGTCCACGATTAAACAACTAACACCTAGCGAATCTCAATGTACAAAACTGCGAGGTGTAACAGGTTCCCCATGGGTCATGACTGTCGAGAGGTGGACATCGTCCCCCCGGAGCATGTGTGTATCATTGCATGGCCATGAGTCATTCTAGGCTGTGTGATACGAAATGGCGGTACATGGATTTAGCGGTTCCCTATGGGTCATAATTGTCGAGAGGTGGACATCGGCCCCCTCCCCCTCGGAGCATGTGTGTATCATTGCATTGCATTCATATTTCATTCAATTATACATCTGATTCTTGGTTGTGGTTATCTATTGCCTTGTACGATGTTCGTGAAAATTGACTTCCTGATTGGTTGCTTGATTTTGGGTTGTTGCTTTTTTGTGATTTATTGGTTTGTTGCCACGGACGTGATATTAGATTTGATGCTTAGTCATTTTATCATGATGGAGATATAGTTATCCCTCACTTATTGGTATTATCTTAGATAGAGGAAAGAACTTGACTTGTTATTATATCGAGAGATGTGTCCATGTGTGGCACGATTGATTAGATATGTTGTCATCATTCATTGATATTATGCATTGTACTCATTCTCATCATTCATGATACTCTGATGTGTATACTTAGTGACTTATTATGGTTATGTTTGAACTTGTGGAATATTTGAGACATTGTTGGTAATTGATTGTACAACTTGGACTTGTTGACTTGTATATTTTTGTGAGCATGATTATCTTTTCGTTTCCTTATTTGCATGCGTGATCTAACTGTTGTCGGCCTATGATGCTTACTTAGTACGTGTTGTTTGTACTGATGCTACCTTCCTACACTCCTTTTCGGGGTGTAGAGTTTAAGACAGGTTCCGCTCCTACTTCTCGAGGCTGAGTTTTTGAGGCCTGGCTTGCAAGTATCCAGGGTGAGCATCTGCCGAGTCACTGCCCGGAGGCTTATCCATCCTGTCTTTATATTCCATCATTTAGACAGCTTTTATTTGACTTTCAGACTTGCATATTAGACATTCTTGTAGTTGCTCTTGTACGAGTCAGACCTATTCCTTGGGAATTTTATTGTTTTTCTGCACTTATTCTCTTTTTAATGATATTGAGATTTATTGTATTTACATTGTTCTTCCGCATTTATAGTTGTATACTAGTTAAGGAAAGGGTTCGCCTACCAAGGTGGGGAAATAGTAGGTGCCCGCGTGACTTAGTGACATTGGGTCGTGACATAAAAATATTTACTCGAATTTACTCATATAGATATAAATAATAAAAAAATTACCTATATGGTACTAACTGACTACCCAGTGTGCCCATTTGGATGATCAGCTGTGTGCCTTTTTGGTGTCTCTCTTATCTCCTTTTTGTCATTTTTTCTCTAAAACGTGGGATATGTGTTTGCATGTTGAGTTATGTTCATTTCATTTATTTGTTGTCTTTTTATATAAAAAAGAAGAGCCCGGTGCACAAAACATCCCGCGTTAGCAGGGTTCGGGGAAGGGCCCCCAAAGGGTGTGATGAAGACAATCTAGTGGCTATTTCCACAGCTCAAACCCGTGACCTATAGATCACACAGAACAACTTTGAATTTTCATCTTTTTAGAGGTGGAGTACTATAATAAAAACAATTTCTTTCTTTTTTTAGATTTTGCACAAGAGTTCCGTCGGAATTGTCGAAATAAGCAGATTTGCCCTCTCTCCTTTATTGGTTTCGACAACAGTTTTTTCTGTAAATTTATTAAGAATACATGTGTTTTAAATAGGAAAAACTACACTACCCATTAAAAGTAAAAAAAATTTACTCGAATTTACTCATATAGATATAAATAATAACAAAATTACCTACATGGTACTAACTGATTACCTAGTGTGCCCATTGGATGATCAATCGTGTGCCTTTTTCGTGTCTCTCTTATCTCTTTTTGGTCGTTTTTGTAAACATGGATATGTGTTTGCATGTAGAGTTATGTTCTTTTCATTTATTTTTTGTCTTTTTTATAAAAATAGGAGAGCCCGATGCACAAAACATCCCACATTAGCGGGGTTTGGGGAAGAGCCACATCCCAAGGGGAGTGATGTAGACAACCTAGTTATTTTTTTCACGACTCGAACTCCTGGCCTATAGATCACACAGAACAACTTTGATTTATTTGTCTTTTAGAGGTGGAGTACTATAATCAAAACAGTTTCTTTCTTTTATCTGATTTTGCACAAGAGTTCCATCGGAATTGTCGAAATAAGCAGTTTTGTTCTATCTCCTTTATTGGTTTCAACAGCAGTTTTTTTGTAATTTCATTTAGAATACATGTGTTTTATATACATGATTTTGGGTTGTAGTTTTCAGAGTACTGGTTTTAGGCGTGCACCCATATACACAGTTTAATACTACATGCGTGCACCCATATAAAAAGTATGAACTCATCATTAATATTAGTATTAAACTATGTTACCTGACGTGCAATTATTAAGTATCGTTTAGAAAATATTTTTAAAATTTGATGTTGAGTTTAAGAGTATGATAATTCTCGGTATTAGAAATTATAATTATAATAATTTATAATATTCACAATTTGGTAAATAATTTTATATAGAGTGGATATTTGATTAAATGGTAATTGACATACTATTGTAAGCCGAAACAATCAAACATAATTTTTTATCAAAAATATTTTTCTATTTTTCATTTTTATATTTCTAAGAAATTATTAAATTATAGCATATAGAATTAGTTGATTGTAATTCTACGACTAGTTATAATCTCTAATTAAGAATAAGAAAAATTAAAGAGGTGCCGACGGGCATTATCTACTTCAGTTATAATCTTACTTAGTTTTACTCTATTTCTCATTTAGTTTTAAGAAGTGTCAACCAACATTATCTACTTAGTTTTAAGGACAAAGAATAATTCAAACCTACAATAAGTAATAACTAAGTTCTTACTATCCTTTGCGATTATTTCTGTCCTTGCTCAAACTATCGAAATTGTAGTAGCACACGAGAAATACCACTCTCAACTTTATCACTTGAAGAACTCATGGAAGTTGTTTGATGATAGCACGTGATACGTACCTTCGGCCAGTACTGAAATAATTCCAAATTTGAATAGTGTGTCATGACCCAAGATTACAGTGTGCCTTGAGGGCACCTACCCAAAATCCATAGGCAATCCCAAATGAAAGCTAAAGCCTTAGAATATAAATTAAAAATGAAAATTTAAAGAAAAAAACCATAAGTCAATAATAAGTCTCATAACATAAATTATAGATAAGTCTAAGTCATACATCTCCGCAAAACCTAGAAGCCATCAGTACAAAAGCTACTACATTCGGAACAAGTCTGCAACACTACAAGTACTGTTCGAAAGATAAAGACAGAGTAAGACAGAAATGGAGTCCAGTGCTGTGGAATAGCTAGCGGCTCACCCCAAACTCCAAGAAATGCCTCAATGGTCGGTGGGAACTCGTCCGCTACTCGAACTTAGATTAGAACCTGCACACAAAAAGGTGCAGCCACTGTAGAGTGAGTACAGGGAAACACGTGTATTCAACAGTATCACTGAACGACCCTAAACTAAAGCGATGACGAGGATTAGTCCTTCCAATACTCACCTCCGCACTTTGTTAGTAACAAATTTAAGAGTTAATAAACACTTAGGAAATTATTATTACAGAGTCCACATTTAAATCAAGTCATAAAGCTTAGTTCTTTCCAATAATTCACGTAGATTCACATAATGGTAATGCAATCAAGTAAGAATGGTATGCAATGCAATGTAATATAATGCAATAGCCAATATGCACCAATATACACACGCTCCTGCGGTAGGTTTCACGTGACCATGGGGGAGTCATGAGGTTCATATACTCATCCGGAATCTAGATCTCCCTGATCACATCGGGTATCCAGCTGATAGGCTATAAAATCATCATCATCATCATCACTCCAAGCATGTACCATATCCAATCGGGCCTCTACGGACCACCCCTTACGATTCATCGATAACATGCCAATAATATCATATGATGTTTGAAATATATATATGTGTACAACATGCAATTGCATGATATCAAATCAATGCCAAATATAGCTCTTATTTCATGATTTAGACGAGATGTGGAGTGATGAATGCACAGTGAATCAATATCACAAGTATTAAATAAACATGGTCATCATAAGCTCATATCATCAATAACCATACCAAACAAGTAGATTTAACACTACCAATCAATGCCCATAAGTTTGGCATTCTTTACTTCACAAGATTATTCCATTTTCATTAATTACCCATAACATGACACCGGTACCCGCACAAGTCCTCATCAACTCATGTGTACGGGACCCCCAATTTTCCATTTTTCCCCTTAATTACATTGCCAAACACAAACACTTCATAAAGAGTCTAGTAAGTCTGAACTTGCCTTAAATTCGAAGTCCAAAGAGTCAATAGCCCTGCCCTTTCTTTGAGCTTCTGAACGAGCCCAATCTGTTTAAATACGGTATCTACGTAATGATACGAATCTGCAGACACCTATATTACTATACTAATGTTTCGAGTCCAAAAATTCAACCCCAAACCCAATGCCGAGCCCCGAAGGTCAAAATTTTAATTTAAACATGAATTCAGCTTACCTGTCACAACCCAAATTACTATGCCGTGAAGGCACTAACTCCCACCAAGTCGGTAAGCAATCCACAACCCATTTAGAACAATTCAATAAGGAAATAAATGCGGAAAATCATACAAGTCCTTTTTAAAGTGTTAATAAGTCTAACAATCATAAAAACATAATTAAGGTGATACAACCCCCAAAATCTGGTTTACTAGTACAAGAACGGACTAAAGAATTACAAGTCTGGGAGATAACCCGAAATACTGTCTAGAAAGGAAAAGGCAGAAGGTAAACGATAGAGAAAGAATTCGGTGCTACGGATGATCATATAGCTCATCCCGAACTCTCTGGATGACCTCGTCAACGAGCAACCACGTATTCTCGAGATCCACTCATATCAGGCACAAAATCTGCACACACAAAAGGGTGCAGCAAGTGTAGCGTAAGTACAGGAACAACGTGTACTCAGCAGCATCGCCGACCAATCTAACAAAATCAGAGATGAGGGTTGGTGTTCCAGATACTACTTCCACACTTAACCGCTATTAGTCCACAATAATAAATAATTAGCACAATAATCTCAAGTTACAAGCCTAGGTAAAAACTTCTAAACCCTTAAGTCCATCTAATATACAAGCATTTAAGACAACCCAGACAACAATTCAAGTAAATCATCCAAACAAGGAACCAATGAAATAACATGATATGCAAATGTTATGCAATGCAAGACCTTTTTCCATCACTCGGTACACACACGTTCAAATACTATGAATCGTGACCCATGGGGTACTCGTGAGGTCCATATACAAACCCGCCATCACTTCCCTTTAGGTTCCTAGCCTCTCAGAGCTTCCAAATTATCAAACACAACCCGTAGACTCTTACCTATCACTTAGCCAAACCGGCTCATATCATAAGCATCACTCCGTCCGGAACTATTTCCCCTTGGACCTTACACAAGTATCCTCAAATGCACTTGAGATACTTAATAAAGTATGAATATGATATGCACAACCATAAGAAATCAAGTTAAGCAATAAAGACTCAATATTTAGCTAAAATGAGCAGTTTTAGGAGTGATGAGAACATGCAATCACAAACAAGACAAGTAATGAGCATAGAAGTAATAAATAAGGGACCACACATTCCAATCACATACACAAACAATCTATGCTATTAGCTAATGCCCAACGCATGTCATTCAGACCAGACTATACAATTGAAATTACGCAAATACCCATATCATGGCACAGGTACCCGATACAAGTGCTCATCACCTCACAAGTATCGGGACCCCGTTAGTTAGCCCTTTATCCTCTCTTGTTAATCTAATTAGGCTAACTACGTCGGTCTAATTAAGGTCAAAAGTCTCAACTTGCTTGAATTGAAGCCCGACGGTCACCACAAAACCTTACCTTTTTGTAGAGCCTCCAAAAGATCCCAATATGTTCAAATATGGTGTTTACATAAGAATAGAGTCAATCGGTACCCATACTGGCATATAAAATATTCGTGTCTAGAAAGTCAACCCAAAAACCCCGCTCCAAACCCCAAAGGTCAAAACCATAATTTTGTTGAATAACCCAGTTCAACATGGTCAATTTATTACTCTAGGAAGTTATACGAATCCAAGTGTCACCCCCTGAACTATGGCCTGGGCGTAACACGGCACTCGGTGCCTTGCTGTATGTGACCGAGCGAACCACATGGCTTGTTGAATCAACATGGGACGTGTACTGATGCAGAATATAAGTTAAATCATAAAAGCCTGAATAAGCATGAGATTTTGTAATCATAAGCCTGAAAAAAAAAACATTTTAAATATAAGTACGAAAATCATGATAATGTAGCCGACAAGGCTAAACACAACTGAGTATCCGACATAACATGCTAGACTAGTCAATGAAACCTCTGACATGAGTTTGAATGCTAAACTATTTACTGGGACAAGGTCCCCGGCATACCTCTACTGCATGACATGATATGACATAACATAACATAAAGTAAGGCAACACCGTGAATAAAGTGGGGCTCACCAATAGCTGATACGAGAGAAATCCTAGTGAGCAGATATGTCGTCCTATAAATCAATACATGCATCATGAAATGCAGGACCCCGGCAATAGAGACGTCAGTACATTTGAATTGCACTGGTATGTAGAACAAATGAATGAATAAACATGGCACATGAAATAATAAAACTGAAACTGAAACTATAAGCTGAACATGAACATGAACATAATCTGACTTGAATATAAAATAACATGAATAAAACATTATCAAATGTGATAGCCTTAGTATAACCGACATGTAACCACCACGTGAGCACGTGGCGTCTGATCTCTGCCCGATCAACTAAGCCATCTCATACCTTACCGGGATACGAGACATGAAAACACATGAATGGATCCATAAAATAACTCGCAATGGATAAACATAAAGGAATCCCTAACTGGGCGGAGCGATCCTTATTCTACGTTGGCATACGTAGCTTCAGGTATTAAACCCTCTCGGTGATCAGTGCAACTCCCAAAACATGAACATGAGTATAGTTGGCTTAGAAGCCCATGGAATAGATATGATTTGTAAGTATAATATAACATGAATATATTTTTCATAAGACATGGAAAATCATGGAGGATTCATGAAGTAATTCTATAGTAGTTCATAAATACTTGCGCTGCATACTTGAAACTCATGGAATAGATATTATGAGCATTCATGGATTACGTGCAGGGTTCATGGCATTCAGAATGATATATCATGAACACAAACAAAGAGATTATAACTTAATTATAACATGGTTTGGTATTTGCATGAACTAGGGCAACTATAGGAAATCATGGAAGAACAGTGGCGTGGGGAAGAACAATGATGTTCTCACAAATGTATAGAAGCCCTGCATACTGTAATTGCTCCAAAAACTTGAGAAAAGTCTGAATCTTTGAAGAAGAAATCCAAAAGCTTAAACCTTGAGACGGGTTTTCTTGAAAACCCTCAAGGATTTTCACTTAGAATTCATGTGTTAATGTTAGAAACACTTGGAATCACTTGGAAGAGGCTTACCTTGGTGTAAGAGGATGATGGGAAGAGAGAATGGTCATTCTTGGGCTTGAGGATGTGAAGAATGAAGTGAAAAAAGCCAAAAAAAATGAAGTTTTAAAATTGCTGTTGTATCCATTTTACGCTCATTTTTTGCCCATTTTATGGCTCGTAAATTATTTTATGGCCCATAAATCATACCGTGAAACCGTAACAATGTGGTGGATATTTTGGGCATTTTTATAGCCCATTTTTAAGGACCGTAAATTCTGCCGAAGTCGGCAGAATACTATTTAGTAAGTCATACATAACTTTTTGTACAAATATCCATTTGAATTCCATAATATACCGCTGGAAAGTATTTTAAAGGGCTACAACTTTCATGTTGGAAGTTTCCCCAAATTCGTTATACAGTTTTCTGTATACTCACTTTAAGTGAGACATGGTGCAAACTCACTTGAAAACATGTTCCGTAGGGTAGCTTTTAACTTTACTTTGCCCAAGGACTCTTCCTATGACTTGATTAGGTTTCAAACCCCTTTCTACACTACTCAGATTGGGTTCATTATATCCCAGTGTTACGAGTCAAACCTTAGCCCGAATACATGAGAAGTTACAATATCTCCCCCTTGGGATCATTCGTCCTCGAATGATGGGTCATGGTTAAGAATGCAGCTGGACATGGCTTGGGTACATGAACGTGAGGAAACATGACATGGAACATAGAGATTGAAATAACATGACATGGTTTCATGGAAACATGAACGCTGGGACATTAGTAGTGAATGCATGAACGTGAAACACATGAAGTGAATACATACGGGGACATGACATGGATACGAAAGGTATTTACCGTTACCTTAGATGCTTTCTGCTTGCTCCTCAAACAAGTGTGGCTATCCACATTTCATGTCTTCTTTGGCTTCCCACTTAGCCTCTTCAACTTTCTGACTGCTCCATAACACTTTTACTGAGGCAACTTCCTTAGTCCTCAACTTGTGAACTTGACGCTCAAGAATAGCTACAGGGATCTATTCATAAGATAAACCATCCTTAACCGTTATAGTGTCAGGAGGAACAACCAACGACGGGTCTCCCACACACTTCCTCAACATGGATACATGAAACACTGGGTGCACAGAAGTCAATTCTTGTGGTAACTCAAGCTCATAAGCCACTTGACCAATCCTTTGCAGGATCCTGTATGGCCCGATATATCTGGGACTAAGTTTACCTTTCTTTCCAAACCTCATGACACCTTTCATCGGTGAGACCTTTAGGAATACCTAATCATCAGCCTAAAACTCCAAGTCCCTTCGCCGCACATCTGAATAGGACTTCTAGCGACTTTGAGGCATTTTCAAATGCTCCTGGATCAACTTGACATTTTCCATAGCCTGATAGACTAAGTTTGGCCCTAACAACTATGGGTGATCTACACCTTCGCTTGCACAGGGCCTTGAACGATGCCATCTTGATACTAGCATGATAACTGTTATTATAAGCAAATTCAATGAGAGGCAAATGATCATCCCAATTACCTTTAAAATCTAGGACACATGCTCTCAACATGTCCTTAAGAGTCTGAATAGTGTGCTCTGTCTGGCCATCTGCCTGAGGATGGAAAGTTGTGCTGAGGTTTACCTTGGTGCTCAATCCTTTCTGAAAGAACTTATAAAAATTCGCTGTGAACTGAGCACCATGATCTGAAATAATAGACAACGGGTCCCATGCAATCTGACAATTTCTTGAATATAATACTTGGCGTAATCTTCTGCTGAATCTGTGGTCTTGACTGGAAAAAAGTGCATTGACTTAGTAAGTCGGTCCACAATCACCCAAATCGAGTCATGTTTCCGAAATGAGCGAGGTAAACCTATTATAAAGTCCATATTTATCATTTCCCATTCCCAAATAGGAATGTCAATATTCTAAACCAACCCACCAAGCCTCTGGTGTTCAGCTTTCACCTACTGACAGTTCGGACACTTAGCCACAAAATCCGCTACATTCTTTTTCATGTCGTTCCACCAATAAATCTCCTTAAGGTCATGATGCATATTCGTGGAACACGGTGGATGGAATACCTGGAATTGTAGGCTTCTGAAATAATTCGCTCTCTAAGCCCATCTACGTCTGGAACACATAATCTGCCTCGGTACCTCATGGTACCATCATCTCCCCCTTGTTCGAAAGTTATTGTATTATGCTTGTGAATTGTCACACCCCAATCTTGATCAGGGTGTGATGGGCACCCGGCCCCGTAACCGGAGTCGAGCGAACCCACTAACTCTTTCTACGTACAAATTTTTTTTTTTTTAAATCTCTACGTCAAGTATACATAGCAAGACTGCTGAAATATTCCTTCGTTGCTTAAAATCAAATAAAATATGTGACTGTACAAAACTTGCATTATAGCACAGACTGACTCCCGAAACCCACGACTCTGTCTGCAAAGTCTCTAACTCTGAACATATCGTCATGGCACATATACTCTGACTCGGCAGCACTCCTGGACAAGTGGAGCCTACCAATTCCGCTGGACATCTTCTATGCTAGCCTCGGCTGTAATGGTCTACTGCCGCGCATGAAACGCAGCCCCCGAAGAAGAGGGGTCAGTACGAGCAATGTACTGAGTATGTAAGACATGAATAATAACATAGTAAGAGATATAAACATGAGTAAAAACAGGATATCGTATCGTGAGGTACAAGAATGACCTGTACATGTGAACAATTACTGCATAGGAACATAGAACATATCATCGGGTAGCAGAGTAACCTGTGTATCTGAGTGCCCCTGGGGGCGGATGCCATGCATGCTAAGCTGCCTTTGAAAAAACATTTCTATTCATGTATATAGAAAACATAACATGGTATATTGCCGAGGCGTCGGCAGCCGATCCATTTAACCATAAATATAGATGTATATAGCCCGCGTTCGGGCCTCCCGCGTCCGGGGTAATGATCTGATAGATACGGCTACGCGTACCGTGTGCAACCCAGCGTCTATAGCGCTCTTCCCTGCAACCCAGCGCCTATAGCGCTCTGCCCTGCTCCCCATTTTCCCCATATACATATATATATATATAAATATATATACCATAGCATGCAAGGGAGCCCAAAGAAAAGCTATAACGCTATCGGAGTGACGTAAGGTCGGTAACCTCCGATTTTTATTATGAAATAACCATGGGCGCTTTATCTCACCTTGAAGGAACTAGTAGTAAGGCGAGACAATCAATGGAGGTCAACATTATGAATAAACATGGAGTAGAATCATAGTATAGCATTTCATGTACTTTGGAACCTTTAGACATAAGATCATTCTCTTCATAGTCATCATAGTATCATTCTCATTTTTGACATCGTCATAGCCATTAAAAACATAGCCTTGGCTATTATCGTCATATACCTTTCTTATTCCTGGCATCATTATTATCATCATAGAACTATGGTCGTCGTTTTAGTCAGTAGGACTTTTAATATTATAAAACTTGGTTTTTGAAGAAAAAAAATGAGTATTTTGTAAAACCCTTGTAAACTTTTGGAAAGAAAATCATGCGTTGGGGTCATAGGTTTTGTTAAAACAACTACTGATTTGATAGTGGGAACGATAACCAAAAACTTCTATTAGCTAAAGTATGGAAATAAGCTTAATGTAACAATAAGAAGGGGTTTGGGAATAGTGGGCCCGCCTCGGTCGAATGAGGCGGCGTGCACAATTTACGTATAATACGTTTCATAATGTTGCTTATGGAAGTCTTAGGGTGGTCGGGTCTTATTCTTGCGAGTTCTAGGGTGTTTCGGCCTTTCTTCCACTATTCAAGCACTTTTGGTTCAATGCCACTGAATGAATAGTAACTATTTTTCAATCTCGGATTTCTAGAGTTAGGGAAGTCCCCGAGGCGCGAAATCAAGCCTATACGTCTAGGACATGCCAAAGAAAGAAAGTAAGGTCTTACATACCTCTTTCTGCTCCTTCTGCTACTCCAAATCCAAGTCGCAAATCCGCCAAAATCTACAATTTGGTCACATTTACCAAATGTTAACTTGAGCATTTAACAGTAAATTCTCGAAGTAACACTTGTCTGCCGAAATTTCGGCAGCATTTCCCCTGTAAATACACCATCCCGAGAATATGGCTCGGCCCAATTCAACAACAACAACCCGAGAATGGAACTCGGCCACAATATCAATAACAAAACCAACAATAGCATCTCCAAACATATTCTAACATTAGCAATCCCTTTTTCCACAATTCGACAATATTCCCTTTGTTCAAATAACTTCATGCATTCAAACTAACACCAATGATCGTACATTCAAATATTATTCCGAAGCCATTCAAATACGATTTAGAAGCATCCCAAGCAATTCATACAACATTCAACGCAACCCAAACACTATGCCATGGAACCCGAAATCTTCTAAGTGTAAGGAAACATCAACGATACATTTCTTTTCTTCCAAACTCATAAACTACGTCGGAAATCCACACATTTACAGCATTATTTCCATAAATTCATGAAACTATATACAATTCACATCGACTTCGGCAACATGCTACAATATTTGCAACTTCACTTAAACCACTTAGACCTTCATTATCAACATAGAATCCATGGCGACATCAACCTCAAATACTAAATGAAATTAGTTCATTCATTTTTCAATCCCACAACATGCATGAATTATTTTTTTCGACTATAAGAATCATACTAATGTCTCACCAACTTTTTCCATAATCCTCAAACAATGACAATTTCATTTCTAACCATTAAATCCTCATTTCCCATCATAGAATCCACAATTACAACAATCAACATACTAAATAAAAATTAACTCATCCTCTCTACACAACACTATTCCATTCGGCTACACCACACACATGCATATTTCATGAGTTCCCTTCTTTTCTACATACTACAATAACACATACACAACTCATCTATAACATATGAAAAATAAGATTGAATTATACCTCTTCCATTCATTTTCTCCACGGCTAGAATCCTTCAAGGCCATAACGAGCGATTAATTTGCTTCAACAACTATTCCATGTCGTAGAGGGCCTTCTAATTAGCATGGAAACTCAAGGAAAATATTTCTCAAAATCAAATTTTAGGGGCTGGTTTGGCCAGCCCCTCTTGGCCGTTTTTTTTTCCTTCTTTTCTTTTCTCTTCTTTCTCTTGATTTCTTTCTCATTTCTTCAACTTAAAAAGATGACTCTAAATATATATATATACATGTCTCCTACTACTTTCCATATTTATTATTTAGTCCCTCAAGTATGGCCTCATGTCCCTTTGCTTCCTCTTCTAGAGTTTTCTTTTATTTTCTTGATTTTTCCTTTCTTTTTCTTGAATTTTCTAAAGTGGTCAAAGATGACCACTTGTCTTCCAAGACAAGCTTTGGCCCATGCATTTTTTATAATCTACACTTAGCCCCTCATTGATTAAAATAAGGGCATATAGTACACGGCCAACATGGCCTCTCCATGAATTTTCTGAAACTTTGTAAAATTCCCATTTTGCCCTTAGTCCCCCGCAATATTTTCCATGAACCCTTTTCCGAATTTTCCTTTTTACCCTTAACCTTTCTCATTATTTCCATACTACCAACGTCCATAAATAATGCTCATCACCTACTAATGCATTAAGATAATTTTAGAACATAGTCTTGTCCTTAACTTCTCGTCATTGTCTTAAAATATTCCGACGTACAAAATGCGGGATATAACATGAATCCCCTAATTCAGCTACAGTAAAAGGGGATCATCAAACTGTTTCTCCTTCACTTCGGCTACTAAGGAGGAATAAGCCCTGTTTTGAACAACAACTCCACCATATTCGGAGTCCAAGAGTCAAAATCCTAGGTTTCCCAAGCGGTGAACTTCCCATGCCATAATTCTCTTATCGGCCTCAACGTGAACTAAACTTCCTGTGGATCGTCGACTAAGAGCATCAGCTACTACATTCTCTTTCCCCAGATGGTAGATGATATCTATATCATAATTCTTAAGCAACTCGAGCCATCATCTGTGTCTAAGATTCAACTCCCTCTGCTTGAAAATATATTGAAGGATCTTGTGATCAGTGAAGATATCCACGTGACCCCCATACAAATAGTGACGCCATATCTTAAGTGCAAAAACCACAGCTTTTAATTCCAAGTCATGAGTCGGATAATTCTTTTCATGAGCCTTAAGCTGTCGGGATGCATAGGCTAAAGCCTTACCATGCTACATTAGGACACATCCGAGACCAACTCCTGAAGCATCACAAAGACACTACAAACCCTTCAGTTCCTTCTGGTAGCATCAGAACAGGGGCAGAAGTCAACCTCATTTTTACCTCCTCAAAACTTTGTTCACATGTATCTGACCATTGAAACTTGACCTTCTTCTGAGTCAACTTAGCCAATGGAGCTGAGATAGAGGAAAATCCCTCTACAAAACCTCTATAATAGCCTACCAGACCCAAGAAGCTTCTTATCTCTATTACTGAAGTAGGTCTGGGCCAATTCTTCACAAAGATCTATTTTTTGAAAATCCACTCTAACGCCTTCACCTGAAATTACAAGGCCTAGAAATGCCACTGGCCTTACCCAAAATTCGCACTTTGAAAATTTTGCATAAAGCTTACGATCCTAAAGTGTCTGTAACACTATTTTGAGATATTCTACATGATCAGTCTCACTATGGGAATACACCAAAATGTCATCAATAAAGACAATTATAAATAACTCAATGTAAGGCTTGAAGACCCTGTTCATGAGATCCATGAAGGCTGCTGGTGCATTTGTCAACCCAAATGACATGACAAGAAATTTGAAATGATCATAACAGGTTCTGAAAGCGGTATTTGGTATATCAACTTCCTTAATCTTTCACTGATGGTATCCTAATCTGAGGTCAATCTTGGAATAACACTAGGCACCCTGAAGTTGGTCAAATAAATCACCAATTCTGGGGAGAGGGGACTTCTTCTTAATGGTGACTTTGTTCAACTGACGGTAGTCAATGCATATGATTAAGGATCCATCTTTCTTTCGGACAAACAGGACTGGCGCTCCCCAAGGCGAGACACTTGGCCTAATAAATCTCTTGTCAAGAAGATCTTTCAACTGGCTTTTAACTCTTTCAACTCTACTGGACCATTCTGTATGGCAGAATAGATATCAGCTCGGCGCTGGGAAGTAGATCAATTCCAAAGTCTATCTCCCCATCGGGAGGAACTCCGGGGAGATCTTCTGGGAAAACTTTTGGAAACTCATTAACGACTGGTACGGACTGGAGAGTTGGGGTCTGGGTATCTATATCTTTGACTTGGACTAAGTGATAAATATACCCCTTGGAATCCATTTTTCTAGATTTGAGATAAGAAATAAGCCTACCCCGGGGTACTACTAAATTGCCCTTCCATTCTATGACTGGTTCATTAGGAAACTCAAAGCTTACTATTTTGGTTCTATAACCTGCTGTGGCATAACATGAAGCCAACCAATCCATACCCATGATTACATCGAAGTCTACAATTTCCAACTCTACTAAGTCGGCTATGGTACTGCGGTGATAGACCATAACTGGACAATCTCTATAAATGCAACTAGCTATAACTGACTCTCCAACTGGAGTGGACATTTCAAAGGGTTCATGCAACTTTTCTACTTCTATCCCAAATTTCTTAGCAACAAAAGGGGTTACATATGATAAGGTGGATCTTGGGTCAATATGGGCATAAACATCAAAGGTGAAAACTGTTAATATACCTGTGACAACAGCTGCGCTTGTCTCTATATTCGAATGACCTGCTAGTGCATATAAGCAGTTCTGACCTCAGCCTATGTTACCAGACTTAGTTGCACCACGCCCTGACTGAGCTTGAGCATTCCGAGGAGCTGCTGAATTTGTGGACTGAGCCACACTACCTCCAGTACCCTGCCTCGCTAATAGACAGTCCCTCTAAAAATGGACCTGCTGGCCACACCCATAACATATATCCATACCCATGCGACACTCCCCCGGGTGTCTATTACCACACTTATTGTAAACCAGGTTATCATAAGTCTTTGACCCACACTGGCCTGAGACTAGGGGCCTGCTGCCCTGAAACTCTGTCTTTTCGGATCATGCCTGAACTTTGGGGCTGGGGCACTGGCTATAGATGGAGCGGGTCCTGACCTATTTTTTATGAACTGCCTACCTCCACCTCCCTAAGATCCCCTATGATTGAAGTTACCTGCAGACTTCGCCCTCTTATTGAATTCCATGTCTCTATGTTTCTGCAGTGCCTCTTCTTTCTTCATTCTGTCCTCGTTACCTTGTACAAAAGCAACCATCTTGGTAATGGTCATGTCCTTATTTTGAGCAGCAGTATTAGTATCACCATACAAGTCGGGTATAAGTCCCAACACAAATCGCCTAACTCTAGCCTACGGAGACCATATGCGGAGCATACTTGGCCAAAGAAACAAACTTGAGGTAGTACTCATTGACACTCATGTTATTCTGCTTGAGTCTCTCAAGTTCAAAGGCCTCTCTGACCTCTAGTGCTAGAAGTGGTTAATAAAAGCATCTACAAATTTATCCCAAGTCATAGGAGACGCACTTCCCCTCGTGACTGTTCGCACGACTCATACCAAATATGAGCAACATCCTGCAACTGATAAGCTTACAACTCTGCTGCCTCTATCTCAGTAGCATGCATAACACGAAAAACCTTCTGAAGCCCATCAATGAAATTTTGCAGATCCTCCACCTTAATAGACCATGTGAACACTGGAGGCTTCATACGCAAAAATTCCTGGGTCGTGGAACTGGACGACCCTCCACTAGTACCTGTGCTTGGAGCCGTTCCCTAACGTCGTGCTTGGGTAGCAACAATTTTGGTGAGCAGCTGGATAGCTCCCCTAACTTCCATGTCAGTGGAATTGGGCGGCAGGACTGGGATACAGACCTCTGCAGGCCCTCTAGTAGCAGGTGGGGGTCCACCTCCGGAGCAACATTAACAATAGCTCTCTGGCTAGTAGATGAAGTAGCTAAAGTCATCTTGGTGTACTTTTTTTTCGCAGGCATTTTCTGAAATATGTAATACCCACGAGTTAGAAGAATTCCTGAAAGCATAGCTCTAATTGTACGATCTAGAATATGAAAGAAGTGAGACAATCCTAGATGTATTGGAGGTCAACTGTTTACAAGTGTGGTGCGCACACACACGTAAAAGTGACCCCACTGGACATGGTTTCATAGACTCCTAAGACACTTGAACCTAGCCTCTGATACCAAGCTTTCTCACGCCCCGAACCATGGTTTGGGCGTAACACGGCACTCAGTGCCTTGCTGCATGTGACCGAGCGAATCACATGGCTTGATGAATAAACGTGGGATGTGTACTGATGCGAAATATAAGTTAAATCATGAAAGTCTGAATAAGCATGAGATTTTGTAATCGTAAGTCTGAAAATAACATTTTAAACATAAGTATAAAAATCATGATAATGTAGCTGACAACGCTAAACACAACTGAGTATCTGACATGACATGCTAGACTAGTCTATGAACCCTCTGACATGAGTCTGAATGCTAAACTGTTTAATAGGACAAGGCCCCCGGCATACCTCTACTCATGACATGACATAACATAAAGTAAGACAACACCAGGCAACCTCTACTCATGACATGACATAACATAAAGTAAGACAACACCCCGAATAATGTGGGGCTCACCAATAGCTTATACGAGAGAAATCCTAGCAAGCAGATATGTCATCCTGTAAATCAATACATGCATCAGGCCCCGAGCAATAGGCACGTCAGTACATTTGTATTGCACTGGTATGTAGAATAACTGAATGAATAAATATGGCACATGAAATAGTAGAACTGAAACTGAAACTGTAAGCTGAACATAAACATGAACATGAACATAATCTGACTTGAATATAAAATAACATGAGTAAAACATTATTAAATGTGAGAGTCTTAATATAATCGACATGTAACCACCACGTGAGCACGTGGGGTCTGATCTCTGCCCGATCAACTAAGCCATCTTGTACCTTGTTGGTATACGAGACATGAACATGACATGAATGGATCCATAAAATAACCCACAATGGGTAAACAAGAAGGAATCGTCCTAATTGGGCGGAGCGATCCTTATCCTGCGTTGGCATGCGAAGTTTCAGGTATTAAACCCTCTCGGTAATCTGTGCAACTCCCTAAACATGAACATGAATATAGTTGTCTTAGAAGCCCATGGATTTCACATGACTTGTACACATGATTTGTAAGTATAATATAACATGAATATAGTTTTATAAGACATGGAAAATCATGGAGGATTCATGAAGTAATTCTATAGAAGTTCATAAATACTTTCGCTACATACTTGAAACTCATGGAATCGATATTATAAGAATTCATGGATTATGTGCAGGGTTCATGGCATTCAGAATGATATATCATGAACACAAACAAATAGATTATAACTTAATTATAACATGGTTTGGTATTTTCATGAACTAGGGCAATTATAGGAAATCATGGAAGAACAGTGGCGTGGGGAAGAACAATGATGTTCCCACACATGGATAGAAGCCCTGCATACCTTAATCGCTCTAAAAACTTGAGAAAAGTCTGAATATTTGAAGAAGAATTCCAAAAGCTCGAATCTTGAACTTTGAGACGGGTTTTCTTGAAAACCCTAGGGGACTTTCACTTAGAATTCATGGGTTAATGTTAGAAACACTTAGAATCACTTGGAAGAGGCTTACCTTGGTTTAGGAGGATAATGAGAAGAGAGAATGGTCATTCTAGGGCTTGAGGATGTGAAGAATGAAATGGAAAAAACCCAAAAAATGAAGTTTGAAAGTTGTTGTCGAACCCATTTTATGCTCATTTTGGCCCATTCTATGACCCGTAAATTATTTTATGGACCTTAAATCATACCGTAAAACCTTCACAATGTGGTGGAATTTTGGGCATTTTTATGGCCAATTTTACGGCCTATTTTTACGGACCGTAAACTCTGCCGGAGTCGGCAAAATACTGTTTAGTAAATCATACATAACTTTTTATACAGATGTCCATTTGACCTCCATAATATACCGTTCGAAAGTATTTTCAAAGGGATACAACTTTCATGTTGGAAGTTTTTCCCAAATTCCTTATACATGTTTCCATATATTCACTTTAATTGAGACCTGGTGCAAACTCACTTGAAAACATGCTCCGCAGGGTAGCTTCCGACTTCACTTTTCCCAAGGACGATTAGGTTTCAAAACCCTTTCTACACTACTCATATTGAGTTCATTATACCCCGTCTTATGAGTCAAACCTTAGCCCGAATGCACAAGGTGTTACACCAAGGATACCCATATTGCTATACTTTAGTTTCATAATTAAAAGTCACTGCAAAATAGGATTCCAAGCCCCAAATGGTAAAATGGGAAATTCAACTCATAATTAGTTTACCTACGGTCTATGGAGTCTAGATATCAAGAATCAATCAAATCCAACATCAATTTCATGATTAAATTAAAAAATTCTTATTATAGACTTAGGGTTCATAAACCCCCAATTCCCCAATCCTAAATCATGATTTCTAGCATGGAATCCCTTAATAATCGAGGCTATAATGGAAATAAGAAGATTAGAAACTTACCCACTTGATGAATCTTGCAAATCCCCTAAAACTCTCCTTAAACCGAGGTCTCAAGCTTCAAATATGTGAATGAATAGTGTAAACTCGAAATGGAGATATATTGTGATATGTCCAGTGATTTCCGCACCAGCGGTCTTTTTCTCGCACCAGCGGGGCCGCTCCAAAGACCCAACTCTCGCAGATGCGAGGTTTACTTATTCAGATGCGGACCTATTCTCGCTGGGGCGGCCCCGCTTCTACGGACCTTGTCACGCAGAAGCAGGGCTTAGCCCACTCAGCCAAGCACCGCACCGGTGGCCCACCTTGTGCAGGTGCAGCTCCGCAGGTGCAAGCCATAACTCGCAGAAGTGAGACACCAGAAAACCAAAAAACTCATCGAACTTTCGAATTTCGATCCAACACCTGTAACTCATCCGAGACCTCCCAGACATGAACCAAATATGCAAACCAGCTCTAAAATACGCTACAAACTCACTCGCACCCTCGGAATTGTCATCTTGACCTGGTGTTGACCAAGGTCAATTCTAATTCTCATAAGACCAAGGTCAATTCCAATGGCATGATCCTTGTGAACTGAACGTACGCATAACGTCCATCCATAATGGTTCCACTCTTAGAGTTAGGGACGACTTATTTGATTCATGTTCCACAATGTATCTTCAGAAAGCTTTCTTTCAGATTCAGTATAATCTTTAGAGTTACTTGTACTCCTATCATGTTTTATGCTTTGCATTGCATTTATATATGTATACATATGCATGTACAGACCCGAGACCCCTCAGGCACTATATGCACGTATATTATGTATTATATATATATGTATGGGGTATGAGGAAGGTAACGGCGTTATATACACGCTACCACCTGATCAGCTGGTCATATGATGATACGATGATGATGATGATGATGATACGAAAAAGATGAAGACGATGCCGGCAGATACGATACGATGGGATGCCCACCACAGTGGCTTGACAGGAGTTATATACGCATATACATATGTATATATATGACCTCATGCATGCTTGCATAGTATTATGCATATCATCAGCCCTCAGAGATAGTTTAGATGCACAGTAATTATGCATATAATTCATTCGTAGGGACAGTTTTGACATACAGGTTGCATTCACTTACCTTATAGTTTCTTATGTCTCTTTTATGTTACTCATATGCCTTACATACTCAGTACTTTATCTGTACTGATGTCCTTTTATTTGTGGAAAGGCGTTCATACCTGCAGGTAGACAGGGAGATGGTACAAATCCTTAGGCTGCCATTTCAGCGTTGGTACAGAAGCACTCCACTTATTCCAGAGTTGCAGGTAGAAGTGGTATGATTTTTTTATGTATATATGGGCATGGCAGGGTCCTGTCCCTTCCTTACTATGTTATGCATTCTATGTAGAACCTCATAGACAGATGTGTATAGTTAGATGTCTCATGACCTCTTCGGTTTATATTTTGTCATATCCTTGATAGCCTTGTCGGCTTATATATGGGCACAATTGATGATGTACATTTATATATATATATATATATATATATATATATATATATATATATATATATAGTTTCGGGCGTGTGCCCTTCGGGCCAATATTTAGAGTTAGTTTCATAGCTCACTCAGACATGACTATGAGATGTACGTTTTGAAGTATGCGGTAGGCTAGTTCTAGGTGCCCGTCATAGCCCTCTGATTGTGTTGTGACAAAAGTAGTATCAAAGCAGTTCTATCCTAGGGTTTTCTACAAGACGTGTCCAGTAGAGTCCTGTTTATGGGTGTGAAGCGCGCCACCCTTATAAACAGGAGGCTGTGGACATTTAGGAATGATTGACCTTTCTTTCTCATCTTAAATCGTGCGATAGAGCCATGTTGTAAGGATTCCCCTTTTTCTGACAATATGTTATGATTTCAGCGATGCTGACGAGAAAAGCATCAGCCGCCCCCGGAGCAAGTCGGTGGCGAGGGTGTAAGAGGGCTCGGACAAGTACTTTGTAGATATTAAAGAGGGCAAGTCCCAGATTAAGGTTCCATCTGACCTCCATCCTGCCCACTCGGGAGAGAGGAGCT
>NW_026714109.1:0-15000 GCF_029784015.1 Lycium ferocissimum | reverse complement strand
TACACCAACTGAAGCTTAGGAAGGAATGGAAAGATAGGAAGCTTGGAGAGCTAATGGAAAGAAATGCGTAAGAAATAACAGATCTGCGATAGAAGTCGAATACGATGTTGTAACTAGGGGCAAGATACAGACTTTAGAGCGTCAAGTCATACACAAACCGGAGTGACTTCACTACCTGAAGAAAGAAAGCTGCTTCGGCAGGGTCGAAGAAGACGTGTAAGACACCGAGGGGCCGGGGCTTCTTTATTGTAAGGCGTCTAGAAGCCCAATTTTGGGCTTTTTTGTCCTGTCTTATGGGCATGTTCACAAAGGAAAAGGCTCTCCATGGGCAGCGTCTGCTTCGGCTCAAAGCGAATAGGCTGGCAGTCTTGAAGCGAAGGAGAATTCTTTAACTGTTCGGTGTCGGCATCTTTTCCTACTTCTAACTGTTCTCCTAACCGGGCAAGGTAATCGGCTAACCGGGAATTCATCTTCAGAGCTAAGTCCCAAGGAGGCAGGTTGGAATGTACGGGCGTAGGTTAGCGTCTCGTCCTACGAATGATAGCCTTTGCGCCCACGGGATGCGCTGTACGGTAGTAGTTTATGTTAGCTGCTTATCCGGTGCCTTCTTTACGACTTTCGACCAAGCCATTATTGAAGAAACTCTTGTTTAGTCAGGACGTCGTTCCCGTCCCTTGTGGTGCTTTTTCAACCCCTTGCTTTGACTTGGTAAATTGCATCTGGATTCGCTCCAATTCCAACAGATACCGCATTATCTGCATCACCAGTTCTAGGCGTATACTATGTTCCAGAGCCTTTAGTTTAGTTGCGGAGTTAGAAGCTACTATATATAGATAGTGCCCGATTTCTATATCCTGCCTGCGAATCGAAGCTCTTATCTCTCTAGCTCATGAATAAATCACCCGCCGGAAAGGAATAGCCGGAATAGAATGAAGGAATGATTCAATCTTCCATCATTTCAGAGCCGACGCCTCCTTTTCTGCCTTTCTATCTATACTTCCCATCCCAGCAAATGGAGGAGCAAGTTATGGAACAATTGAGCTTATTGCTGGGCTGGTTATTCAGAGCCAGCAATTGGCTGTCGGATTTCGTCCCGCAACTAGAAGAAGATCGCTTCGGGGTCACTGTGGTGTGGCTGAATGTAGAGCAGTCCGCCCTTACAGCCTTTGATCAGTAAATTCTTTAGAACTTCGGAAGATGGTCAAGGTAGCTTGCTTCCAAGCCACTGCACTAGATGGGCATGTAGTCGTAGTAGTCGGCCCAGAATGCCTCTCTTCTTTACTAAAATACTATTTCGGATGAATGGGGAATTACGTCGCTCTTTGATCTGCAGAATAAGGCTTAGGAGCTCTCTCTTTTATGGCAGAGATCTCTCCATACCAAGAAAGCGAATCACAATGGATCGAAGCCCTCCTTTTCCTTCCAATTAGTGAGATTCTCTCTCTTACTTGGGAAATTGTGGTCAAGCCCTCCCCTTATTCCTCGGAATCGAGCGGGCAGCAAGAATGAGAATCAACCTATATAACATCTCTTCCCATGTAGTCGGCATTCTAGAAGCAAAGCTTCCCGGTCGCCTGCCTCCTTGTGTGGAAATGCTTTTCATGATCTCCAGCTCTTTCCCACCAGCTCGTTCTTTACTAGGCATCTAGGCGAACCCGCCGGGTTAATTAACTCAACGTAAAGAAAGCTCATTAGGTCAAAACTAGGGGAGTGCTTACTAATAGCGAAAGGTTAACATCTCTCCGCCCTTATTAGTATTAGTAGTAGCGAACATCAGGTAACTTCGTGCTGTAAAACGACAGATTGGTAATGAAAGGCAATGTACTAAGAAAGCGCAACTCTATTAGACCTTTATCTGGAAAAAGCTGGAAGAAAGGCGAGAAAGAAAGGTTGCCTACTACTAATAAGGGCGGGTAAGAAAGAGAGGTGAGGTGACTAGCTTAGTAACTTTATTCAATCTAAAAGGTTGGCTCAGTGGGTTGGTTTGGCCGCCTTTAAGTGAAGGGGCGCATCCACCGAAGATGGCAGCGGGAAAGACGGGAGCACGAACGAGGTAGCTTATGCTTTTTTTCATCCTCACTACCTGGTTTATAGTCGAATCTGGAGAATATTAACTTCTCGCATTCTTCTTTTTGGTACGTTGTTATGAGCAGCTCTGGTGCTCGATCTTAGGTCTGAGGTATGGGTCGAATCATGATAAAGAAGGTTCGGTGGTTGTATAATTCCCAAGCGGAAAGTCGTATACTTTTGTTGTAGATGGAGTGATCAAGCGGCCCTTCTTGCGCCAACATACATCCAATGGCATAGAGTGATGCGTCAGTATGAACATGGAACTCCTTATTCCAATCCGGAAACCGAAGGATTGGGGCTGACAGCAAACACTCATCTGCATGCTTAAAGGCTTAATCCTGTTCCGGTTCCCAAGCCTTATACCTTTCTTCTGCAATGATTCCATTCTGGGATTCCGCGCTTCGAAAAGTCTTTTTTGATGCGTCTGTAAAAAAAAAAAAACCCCCCAAAAAAAATTTTTTTTTTTTTTCCCCCAAAAAAAATTTTTTTTTTAAAACCCCCTTTTTCCCCCCCCGGGGGGGGGGGTTTTTGGGTTTTTTTTTTCCCCCCCAAGATTTTTTTGGGGAATTTTAAATTGGGGGGGTTTTAACCCTTTTTTGGGTTTTAAAAACCCTCCCCTTTTTGGGGGAAAAAAATTTTTTTAAAAGGGAAATTTTTAAAAATTTTAAAAAATTTTAAAAGGGAAACCCCTCAAAAAAGGGGAAAAAATTTTTTTTTTCCCCCCCCCCGGGAAAAATTTTTCGGGCCGTTTTTTTGGGGGGGGGAAAAAACCTTTCCAAAAAAAATTTTTAAAAAAAGGGGTTTCCCTTTTAAAAAATTATTTTTTTTTGGGTTTTTTTTTTAAAAAAGAAATTTTTTGGGCCCCCCCCCCCCCCTTTTTTCCCCAAAAAAAGGGAAAAAATTTTTGGTTTTAAAAAACCAAAAAAGGGGGAAAAAAACCCCCCCCAAAAAAAAAAAGGGGGGCCAAAAAAATTTTTTTAAAAGGGTGGGTTTTAAAAAAAAAGGGGGGGGGGCCCCCAAAAAGGGGAATCCCGGTTAACCCCCGGGGGGAACCTTTAAAAATTTCCTTTTAAAAAACCCCCTTTTTTTCCTTGGGGGGGGGGGGGGAAAAAAAAAAGGGAAAAACCCCCTTTTTTGGGGGGGCCAAAAAAAAAAAACCCCCCGGGGGGGGGGGGGGCCCCCCAAAAAAAAAAGGGGGGCATTTTTAAAAAAGGAAAACCCCCCCCCAAAAAAAACCCCAAAAAACCCCCTTTCAAAAAAGCCCCCCCCCCCCCCCTTTTTGAAAATTTCCCTTAAAAGGGAAAACCGGGAAACCCCTTTCCTTTTTTTTGGAAAATTTTTTTTTTGGGGAAAAAAAAAAAACCCCCAAACCTTAAAAGGGGGGGGTTTTTGGGAAAAGGGGAAATTAACTGGACATCGTGTCCTTACCGTCGAAAGCATCATCCAAGAGCAAGGGAGCTGAGAAGACCGCATTGCACGACAAGAAAGCAAAGGCGTCACGGTTGACTATGCCAAGAATGACAACATCGAATGCTTAGAGAGTGAGCGCATCTTCGTGAATGAGGCTAAGAGTTGGAGGTAAGCCATCTCATAGGAGCTATAGCTGGATTGAATTCTTCGCGTGGGAACTCATACTACTGTTAGCTGACCTTTTTCGAAAAAAAACCCGGACGACGTAGTATTTTCTCGTATAATAGAGGGGATGATAACAGCTCTTTGAAGAAAAGACAGGGCTAGTCTAGAGACATTGATAGCAAGTTCTGCGTTTGCACTGGTCACATAGGTCAAAGAAATCCACCCCTGCTAGAATGGGCGGGGGCTGAAAGATGAGGATGGTGAAGTGCAAAAAGAGAAAGCACTGTCGGCATACAGATCGATCAGAGCCAATACTTCCATTCCCAGAGAAGATCAAACTGTTCGGCTACAAGCGAAGATAGTCAAGTCAAGAAAGCTGTCCGGCAGCGGACTAGACCCCGAACCTCGAATAAGCATGCCCTGTCAAATCAGCTGGTATGGCTGGCTATAGCAAGCAACTGCTGCGTTCCCGAAGTCGTGTTTGGAGGAGTAGATGTTCAGTTTCCATTGTGAGGATGAGGAATCAGAAGAAAGTCCCATGGCCTACACGCCGAAGGCAGGGAATGAGTTATGAATGAAGGAGAGAGTGAAATCCTAACCTAGTTTGAGTAGAAAGGATGTCCACGGCATAGGGACTCGCTCCCAAGGGTAGAAATTCTGGATTTGTGCGACTTCAAGTTGAAGTCGTTTCCCGAAACATTCTTGGATTGAGGAAAGACCTCAGGTGAACATTCTCGGTGAACCAGCAGAAGTTGAACCTAAATCTCGTTCGAGGTCAACTCCCCAGAGCTGGCTGGAAGCGCCCGCCCCCTGACGCCTGAAGCGTTGGAACCTGAAATAGTCTTTTTTCTGGACTTAGCCTTAGGAACAGGACCAGGCGGTTCGCTTGGCAGCGAATATGAAAAATCCGATGTTCTAGTACCAAGTTACTATGGTTCCCACACTCCGTCCACCCTCGGTCACTTTCCCAGCCCAACAAGTCTTGGGGATTCTACATCTTCACGAGAGGCACCAGGCACCTTTGAGTTCACGAGGTGAGTGATGAGCCAGGCCCTGGTAAGTGGCCCCCAAAGAGAACCCGATCAAAGAAGCGACGATTGTAGGTACCCTTACAGTTTATATATTATCTCTTGTCCTCTAAGATAAGCGGATTGGTACGGAACTAGATCCTCTGCAGAGTCAAAGTTGTTGTGTAGCCAAGTTTACCTGCCCAATGCCAATGATGAAGAGCTAGCTTTGCTACCTGGGGGTCAGAGAAGATACCCGCTTGCACGTCAGCTTTAGTTTTCAGGTTTGCTTGTCGTTTTTGTTTGAACAGAGATTCTTTTAGTGTTCCGTGTACACGGGTACAAGGTCGAAGAAAGACAATAAAAAGAATTTTGAATAACAATGGAATAAATTGCAACATGCTCAGCGCATCAAAAATCAGAGTTACGCTCTTTCCCTTTGAAAGGCTTTAAATCGGATCGAATCCGAATAAGGCTTTCCGGTGTCTGACTCCATAGAAAGGGCGAGAGAACGCAACAAAGTAAACCAAAAAGCGGAGAATCGGCTTAAAACAGAAAAAAAAGAGCGGCGAATCGGATGCTCAAAAGCGGAAAATAGGCTGCACAAAAAGAACAAAAGAGACAAAACACGAAGGACAGACAGGAGAAAAACCACAGAAGAAAACAACAAAGAAGACGATGTCGACCTTCCCTTATATAAACCTGAGGCTAACATGACTACATTACAATAGGCTCAAGTGCATGTCATTTACAGGGCTAATCAGCCTTGCACGCTAGTTCCCCATTAGTTGACTTTAACTCTTTGAATTGAGGAGTGGAATTGGGAATTAATACCTTTCCTCTTTTACACAACTTTTCCTGCCATGCCTACTCTATATCTATATATGTATCATAAAGTGCAGATAAGCGGAAGAAGAGGAATGAAAGTGCGCAGCGAATGCCTTAAAATATTCTAACCCCCCTTTAAGAGGTTTAGTAGTTAAGCCTATTTCCTTATACTAGAAAGGCTCCCCCGAATCTGACTTTCAATTGCCAGTTTCCACGCCAGGAACCATACGCCCTAACTTTGTTCTTTTTTGTTCTTTTTGTGCAGTCTATTTTTCGCTTTTGAGCATCCGATTCGCCGCTCTTTTTTCTCTGTTTTAAGCCGATTCTCCGCTTTTTTGGTTTACTTTGTTGAATTTCTCTCTTGCTCCTTTCTCGCGGAGCTGCATACCGGAAAAAGCCCTTATTCGGATTCGATCCGATTTAGCCTCTTTCTAAGGGAAAGAGCGTAACTCTGATTTTTGATGCGCTGAGTTATTGTTGCAATTTATTCCATTGTTATTCAAAAATTCTTTTTATTGTCTTTCTTTTCGACCTTGTACCCGTGTACACGGAACACCAAGAATCTCTGTTCAAACCAAAACGTCAACAAACCAGAAACTAAAGCTGACGCAAGCAAGTAGACTTTTCTCTGACCCCCAGGGTAGCAAAGCTAGCTCTTCGTATCGTTGGCATTGGGCAGTCGGCTTGGCTACAACAACTCTGACTCTTGCAGAGGATCTTAGTTCCGCACCAATCTGCTTATCTTATATAATAAGAGATAATATATAAACTTAGCGTACCTACAATCGCTTGCTTGATTGCTACTCTTTAGCTACTTACTGAGGAATTAAACTCATCACCTCACCCCATGAACTCAAGGTGCACAACTCTTTGCAGAAGATATAATAGAATCCCAAGACTTGTTGGCTGTGAGGCGACCGAGGTGGGCGGAGTGCAGGAACCATAGTAACTTGGTACGCAATATCAGTTTTCATATTCGGGTTTTGCCAAACCGCTCGGTCTGTTCTAAGGCTAAGTCCAGAAAAGACTTATTTCCAGGTTCAACGCTTCCAGGCGTCAGGGCAGGCGCTTCCCGGCTCTTGGGATGAGGTTGACCTCGAATTGAGATTTAGGTTCAACTCTTATTGGTTCATCGAGAATGTTCACCTGAGGTCTTTCCTCAATCCAAGAATGCTCGGAAAACGGCAACTCAAGTCGCACAAATCCAAGAATTTCTACCCTTGGGAGCGAGTCCCTATGCCGTGGACATCCTTTCTACCTAAACTAGGTTAGGATTTACCTCTCTCCTTATTCATAACTATTCCGCTTCGTAAAATCAAGACTTTCTTCTGATTCCTCATCCTCACAATGGAAACTGAACCACATCACTCCCCTCCAAACACGACTTCAAAGACTATAAAGAGGGTTGCTTGCTATAGCCAGCCATACCAGCTGATTTGACCAGGGCATGCTTATTCAGAGTTCAGGGTCTGAGTCTGCGCGGACAGCTTTCTTGACTTGACTATCTTTGACAGCCAGACATGGTTGGCCCCTCTGGGAATGGAAAAGGATGACCACAGTCGATCTGTATGCTGACAGTGCTTTCTCTTTTTACTTCACTATCCTCATCTTTCAGCCCCTGCCCATTCTGGCAGGGTGGATTTCTTGAACCCTATGTGACCAATTTTGGCCGACTTGCCCATCAGCCTCTCTGGAGCTAACCTTGTCTTTCTTTCAAAGAGCCATCCTCATCTCTATTTATACGAGAAAATACTACGTCGTCCGGGTTTTTTTCGAAAAAAGGTCAGCTAACAGTAGTATGAGTTCCCACGCGAAGAATTCAATCCAGCTATAGCTCCTATGAGACGTGACCTCCAACTCTTAGCCTCATTCACGAAGATGCGCTCACTCTCTAAGCATTCGATGTTGTCACCCATGAGGCGTCAACTGTGACGCCTTTGCTTTCTCTTGTCGTGCAATGCGGTGTTTATAGCTCCTTGCTCTAGTGGATGCTTTCGACGGTAAAGGTTATCGATGTCCAGTTCAATCCATGGCAGCAGCTCCCGGTTGGGGACCCTGGTACTAGGTAAGGGCTCTATAGGCATGGTTTTCTTCTTCCTTAGTTCAGGATCGCCTGCTGTATGTAGGAGGAGCTACTGCAGCTTCCTTCTAATCGGTTCGAAGAGAAAGAGACATATCCAATGAGTCTGATTGCAATGGTATGAATGCATAAGCTTAAAGGAATAAGTGCGCGGAGGTAACCTGACAGAACAATATGCTAACCAGGACCGAAGAAGGATGCTCTGTACACAATCTCTGGCCCAAGAATCACCACCTACTACACTTCATCCCAGCATGAGAGGTCACTTGCGTCATAGAGTGCCTCAAGGTGGCATTATCTCACGCTGATAACTCTTGTTATGAGCGAACTCCTGGGAGTAGATGTCTGTCCCAACAGCCTCGAAAATCAGGGATTACCTCCGCATAGCCTCCAATGTCTGTGAGTTGGTCCTCTTAGACTGGCCATCTGGTCTGAGGATGGAGGCTGTGCTAAGACTCACTCTGCTACCCAAAGCCTTCTGTAGGCTCTGCCACAAGGCTGAAGTGAACCGTGGATCTCTGTCTGATACTATGGATAAGTGGTATCCCGTGTAGGCACTTTTTTCTATCTCATCAATATATATCTGGGCTAGCTTGCCCGTAGAGTAAGTCATACTGATCGGCAGGAGAGTAGGCTGACTTGATCAAGCCGATCAATAATCACCCAAACGGCGTCATGTTGCCTCGCAGTCTTCGGCAATCCAAAGCAAAGAAGTCATGGCTATCTCGTCCACTTCCACTGTGGTATCTGAACTGGCTTTGTAAGGGTCCTGCTGGTCTCTGGTGCTCAGCCTTAACCAGCGGTACGTCACCAGCCCATACTCCAGCGACATCCTCTTCATGCTACCAATAGTGTGGAGGCGGATCGTCCTGTGTGCTCCCTGGGTGCAGGAAAAGTGAGCCTATGCGCCTCCTCAGATATCATGGCACGGTCACGCTCCTAGAAGAATTTTATACTCGTCCCCGGAATAGAGAGTGTGCCATCCTGGCGAAGGTTCAACTCCTTCTGTGTCATCAAGTACCTCAAGCTGCTTTATGATCTGAATCTGGCACTTCCCCCTTACAAGTAATGTCACCATATCTGAAAGATAAGATAATGGCTGCAAGCTCTAGGAAAAGTGGCCGTGAGGTTACCAAGGTCGTGAGTGCTTGGTTGATTAGTTTTGCCTTTTCTTGGTCTGGATGTCAGCTAACGAGCGACAGAAGGATGACGGCTTTTGTTGAGAACCTTAATGAAAGGGGTTCTTCCGCAGTGAAGCAAATGATCTAGCCAATTTCTTCTACCTATTATCAAGTTAGGTATTGTAGGTTCTGAGGTCATATTCCATTGGAAGTAAAATCTGTTCGATATGTAAGTGTTAGTCCCCCGAAGGGCCCCCCTCCCTTCCTTTCTTTTTTCTCCCAATTTTGTAAAAGGAAGCCTTTGGGGTAGAATTTTTTAAAATTCTTTTTCCACTACGCCCTTTTCAAACTACTTGAACAAGGGGGGCGGGGGGCTATCGTAAAAAAAAACCTGCTTTTTGGGCAGCTTTTTTTAACTAGAAATTTTGGGTAAAGGATTGCAGGCTTTGGATCCGTTTTCCTTTGATTGGTTGAGTCTTAAGTGTATTTTAAAGAGTATGAAATCATGGCCAAATTATCTGCCCACTCAAGGGGGCAACAAAGGGGAAAAATTTCGTGGTCAACTTTTTTCCAGTGTTTCAGGGGCCCTTTTTTTTTATATAACCTTGGAAAATATCAGTCAATGACTCTTCTTGCCAGGAATCTTTTTTTTTCCTTTCAAAATTGCGTATAAAGAAAAAATGGCCAGTCCTCTTGGGGGGCCCAGTTTTTTAAAAAAAAATTATCCTGGAGAAGGAGGAGGAGTAGGGTGGCCTTCGGCAAACCCTTTTGGGAAATGTCCCGGGTTCTTCGACGGGTACCGGCCCTTTTCTTTAAAAAGGTTTTTGGCGGGGGGGGCCCCCCAAAGGTTCCCGATCCCCTACCGGGCCCCACCGCCCCGTCCCCCTACCGAACCCCCGCTGGTTCCCGATTTGCCTCTAAAATATTTGGGAAGGGGGGCCCCCATAACCCCAAAATGGGGGGCTTATCCAATCGAAAAAACCGGGGAAAATCCTTTTTTTTGATAAGGCAAAGGGGGTAGGTCAACGCCGGACTCCCCAATAGTGGCTCTCGGGGAAAAAACCGATTACTCGATTTCGAAATGAGATCCAAATCGGGGGAAACCATTCATTTTTTTTCTCTTTCAAAGTTCTGTCTAACGGGAGGAGCTCCCAACCCTACCGAGGATTTTATGGATTTTTTTTCCGGGGGAAAGCCCAAAAAAAGGGGGCCCCGGGAAAGAAAAAAGGGGGAATCAGTTCGTTGGAAAGTAAAACTCGATCTTCGCCCCCAAATCTCTTATAAAAAAAATTGGGGGCCGGCCCCCCTTAAATCAATTTTAAACCGGCGTGGTGTTTGGGATTTGATCAATAAAACCCAAAAGAAGTCAGCCAAAAAAAAGACCCCCAAAAAGTAACGACCCCAAGATAGGCATGTAATTCGATCTTTTGATCACCCTTTTTTAAAAACCGGGGCTCCCCCTTACCCGGAAGTTTGGGGCCTAAAACACGAGTCTTATTTTTTGATCCCTCTATTGATAAAGTCCGAGAACAATTTGGTTTTAAAAAATCAAAAAATTTCTGGTCAAAAACAAAAAGGAGTTTGCAAAAGTTTTTCGGAAAAAGCCGGCGTCGGGGGGGACATAAGCTTTTGGGTCAACCAAAATTGCCGACTGGGCCCTACCCCACCATGCCGGGCCCTTTTATCACCCAAGAAAAGATATGGCGTGGGCAAATCAGGTGTATGATACAACGAATGGGGAGTGGCGGAAACCTTTGATTGATGCAGTGAACGGCTTGACCTTTCGAAAAACCGCCCGTCTGGGGGGAGCTGATGGGCTTCCCCCGCCGGGGTTTTGGGCCGATGGGGTTGCGTGTCTGGGTGGGGAAAGGAATCCCGGAGATAAAAATCGCCTTTTTTTGCTCCCGGGGGTAAATGGAAAAAGGGTTTGAACCCGGGTTTGGGCAAAAGACGTAAAAAAGCGAAGGCCCCCCGCTGGGAAGGGGTGAGTGGAAGAGGTGCGTTTCCAAAGCCGGCGGCGGGAATAGGTTTTTGGGGGGCTTTGGACCCGGGTGACGGAATAAGGCGGGAAGCGGAAAGTCGCGGTCAACCCGGACCGAAAAGGCCAGAACTTTGCCAAGGGGAAAGGGCCCTTGGCCGTAGCGGGGGAACTCCCGGGGGCAGGGGAACAGGAGCCACCCCATCCAAAGCGATATTTGGGCTCTATAAAACCCTATTTTCTTGCAAGCCCGTTCGGATAAGGAAAACTCCAGGTTCTTAAAAAAGATCCTTGCTTGCCCCTTTTCCCCTGAACCAGAACCGGGGGGGATGAGAGGAAAAGGGGATAAAAATGTCCCATCAAAAGTTGGGGTTTTCCATTTTTCCCTTCCCCCCCCCCCTCCTCCCCTTTTTTAAAAAAAATTCGAAAAAGGAAACGTAACCCAATTTTGACAAACCCCCAGGGTTTCCCACTAACCCGGTAAGGGCTCTTTTTTTTTTTCGGTGCCATTGCTGGAGTGATGGGAAATCTTCTCAGTACTGATTCATGGTTGCCCCCGACAAATTCTTTGGGGAAACATCAACTTTTTAATGTTTTAATAACGGCTCCCCTTTTTTTAAAGATCTTTTTTATTTATGCCGGCATTAATTGGTTTTGGGCTGTTCCATTCTGATAGGTGCGCCTGCTGGCATTTCCACGATTAAATAAATTTCTTTTGGTTTTGCCTCAATCCGCCCCATTAAGTCAGCCTTTAAAGTGGGGGCGGGACGGGGGACGGTTATCCCCCCCTTAATGGAATTGGGCCCTTCTGGAGGGCGTTTTTTAGCAATTTCTGAATTTGGGCAATTTTAGGTTCTATTAATTTTATAACAACTATTTAAATGCGTGGACCTGGAATGATATGCATGTCACCTCTTTTGTGTGGTCCGTTCTAGTGACAGCATTCCCTTTTATTACCCTTCCGGTACTGGCGGGGCAATTAATGTTTTCCGATCGAAATTTTAACCCTTTCATCCCGCTGGGGGGAAACCATTTTAAACCGCTTCGGTTCTTGGGACCCAGATGTATTTCCCCTTTTGCCGGATGGTATCATAAGTCATATCTTTTATTTTTCGGAAAACCTTTTTTTGGGGGTATCACTGGATGCCATGATCGGGGCACGGGCTCATCATTTTTTTGGGGCGGGTGATACCCTCCACTTCACCCGCTACCATTTTTGCCCGGGAATAAACTTTTTGGTCCCATGGGGTTCGAAAATAAAAAACCCCCATTTTTTGCTGTGGGGAGTTCATTTTTTTGTTCCCATGGAACTCACTGGAATTGTTCAAATTGGGTGCTTTTTACATGATACAAAATGGTTGCACATTTCCTTTATGTACTTTTTTGGGGACCTTTTTTCATTTGCGGGATTTCACTTTGGGTGGGTAAATCTTTGGTCGGAATACCCTGAAACTTTGGGTCAAATCCTTTTTTGGATCCTTTTTTCGGAATAGCCTTTTTCCTTTTTTGGGCTTTTATCCAGTCGACCAATTTCACTCAACGTGGAAAAACAAAAAATGTGCTCCAATCCTTTGGGTTTGAACAGAATCCAACCCACCGGAAAGGGTGGCAAAAACCCAGCTTTAACGGAGAACTTCCCTATCAAGGGACAAAAAATGTGAAGTAAAGAAAAAAAGGTCGCCGATTTTGAAAAAAGAAATTTTTCCCAAAAGTGGGTTTAAAAAAACCCTTTGTAGGGGGGTTTGGTTGGGGGGGACCCCCCCCCCTAAGCCTCGCTATGGGAAATGGCTTTTTAACTCTCTAGGGGTGAAAGCCACTTGACTCTAAGGGGAAGGGCTCCGCCCCCACTTCAATTAAATGCCCCCCTTTTTTCCCCCAAACCCTCGCCCCGAACTTCTAAACCCGATTAACTTGGAAAGACATAATCAAAAGGGGCTTCTTCCCCCGAAAAACAGGAAAAGAGGATGGATTTACCCTTTCTTTTTTCTCGGCAACATATGGAAAAGGGAGCTCATCAAACAAGTGGAAAAATATTTTCATATTCTCTTAAAGGAACGCCTGCACTCTGTTTTTACTCTTGCTTTTTCCTTACCTTCTATTATATTATAAAAGGGGGAAGGGGGGCTTAATGTTTTTTTCTTTCTCTCGATCCTTTAATCCTATTTTGGGGATAAAGGAAATTCTCGAATTCGAAATGTAACCAAAAAATGCTCTCTTCGCCGGGGGGAATTAATCGGTTTTTTTTTTTCGGGGGGGCAGGGAAACTCTGCCCCAATGAACTCGGGTTTGGATTCCGATCTGACAGGGGTGAACCCTCGGAGGACGTAAAATTCCTTTAAAAAGGAGGGGAGGGGGGGGTTTTTTCAAGCACAATAGAACGGTAAAAGGGTTGACCTAGAGGATGGCCATTTTTTTGATGTTTTATCGGGTTGGGATTTAAAAAGAGGTCAATTTTGGGGGAGCCATTCAAAGGGTTGTTATGACTTCCTTCTCTCTTCGACTGAACCCCGGGGGACTTCGATCATTCAACTTTAGGAAAAAATCATGTCATTGGAAATTTTGGAAAAATCCCCTTTTAGATCCGGGCCCTTTGGGAGAACTTGTCTTTGTTTGGGGTTTCGTTTAAAAAATTGGCCCGGGTTTCCCCATGTGCCCCGAACCGGGCAATCTCGTTTAACCAATTCAACATTTTTCTCAATCTTATTTTAAAAAAAGTAAAGGGGGGCATAACAAGTTCATGGGGCCTCGTAAGGGGGAAACCCCGAATGCGGGGGAGGGGAAAAATCAAAGTTACCCCCCGCATCGGAAAAAGGACATGCGAAGATCAATCCATCTCAATCTACAAAAAACATTGCCTTGGGGATGCAAAAATAGAAAACCGCTCGCTCGAAGAAAACCAGAGCCTGGTACCACCAACCCCCTCTCCCCGTCAAGTGGCTTTCACCCCCGATCGAAAAAACCCCTTTAATCCCAGCCTTTCTCTTTTTAAAATTTTTGGCCGGTATTTTTGGGACCTCCTTTGCTACAGCTAGGATTACTATAGGTCCCTTCCCTTTCCTTAGAAACTCTACCCCCCCTAAAACTCCCCGAAACTAGTTTCCCCTTTTCTTTCCCCAGCGAAACCCTTTTCCCAGAGCGGGGTGTTTACCTCCCCCACTACTCGAAGCCTTCGTAAACTCATTGTGGGTTTTCTATCGTAGTGGGGGGTTGCTGTGGGGAATCCTTGTGCCAGTAATTTTTCCCAATGATCGGAAATCAAAAATCAAAAATCTATATTTCCCCCCCCGGATGGGCGGAAGGCTATGTCCTCCCCCCCAACCCCCATCGGAAAATTGGGGTTTCCTAGAGTCATCAAAAAAATCCTGGAAAATTTCCTTCCCCAAAAACCCCTATCCCAAGCCCACTAGGTTGGGGAACGATGCCCTACTCCCAAGTTGGTGGGGTCGTGGAATCCTCAATAAAATGATCCTTTTGGGCATAAGGGTAATAGTTCTTCTTAGTCGGGGCGGGACCGGGGTTACCCGCGATTTAATGGCCCAACCGAAAAAGTAGGGGGGACAAAGGTTGGCCTGGGGGCCGGGGCATCTGTTTTGGGTCAAAGGGGGAGGGGGAACCCCCCCAACCCACGGTCAAGGGGCACGGGCCCTAGGTTGTCCCGCCACCCTTTTGGATCATCCTGTGGGTTTCCAGATGGGGTAAAAAAAAAATTTTAAAAGAACGAAATGTCAATATTGTTTTCTTATTGTTATTTGGGCTTTTTGTTCTTCACACAACAAAAAAAACCCCAATTTTTGGGGCAAACACTTCATTTTTTTATTCTTCCTTTCCCGGGGCTTTCTTCCCTCTATTCCCAATAACATCCCAAATTTCAACGTATTAACCCCTAATGCCCCTTTTTTTTATCAAAACTCAGGGACATGGGCTAATCATGGGGGAGTATTTTATCATGGTGTCGGGTCCGTTTTTATGGATTCCTTTTTTTTCCGGGGGCCCTAACCATAATGTTAAAACGAGACCATAGAGAAATTTTTTTTTTCCCTTTTTTTAACTTCGTGAAGAACTCCCTTTTTCTCCCCCGTTAGAAAAAAAAATGGAATGTCTTATCCCCCCTTCGTTCTGAAACCGGATTCTGAACTTCGTTCGCGAAGGGAAACCCCGACGGGCCCGCCCTTTTTTTGCGCCGCTTTTCCCTGAGAAAATGGCTTTTTCCTCTGGGCGACCTTGTGGTTTGGAAGGAAAAAAATGTTGCATCTACGAGATGATAAAGGAAAAGGGCCCTCTATCGATAACCTTGGGGCCGGGTTCTTTTTTTTTCTCCTTTCCTATCAGCGATTCCGATTT
>NW_026714108.1:0-32115 GCF_029784015.1 Lycium ferocissimum | reverse complement strand
TAATACGCTTCTAAATACGTCATAAGTCATTAATATGCTTATCCAAATAAAAATGTAGCCTTGCTTGTCGTCCTCCCGCGATTGTCTCGAATTATCCGATTGCACTGAAATGCGGGATATAACATAATATGACATGTACATGTATTCTGAAATATGATCTGTTGGTTTCGGAGCAGGTGGTGGGGCAAACCCAATGGTGGGGGCAAACCCGGTGGCGAGGCACATTCCGCACTGGTTTAGGCGAATCCCACATTGGTTTAGGCGAATCCCACATCGGTTAATGTCAGCTACTATGATATGTTCTATTTTATATACATATGAGACAGAAATGTTTTTAAAAGAAAGCTAAGTATTTTGAGCATTTTGATTATTATATCTGTCTTACGTACCTCTTATGCACTATTTGTATTACGTATACATGTACTTGAGATATTATATTATGCACACTTTCTGTACTCCTCATTTCGGTTATGATCTCGTTTCCGTATTCCATGCTTTACATACTCAGTACATATTCCATACTGACCCCCTTTCTTCGGGGGCTGCGTTTCATGCCGCGCAGGTACACCCAGATGAGCTGAAGACATTAGTAGAAGATGTTCCAGCAGGATTGGCGAGCTCCATTTCCTCTGGAGTACTGCCGAGTCAGAATGTTTATGTTATGAAAGTTTGTTCTATGTTAGAGACTTTGCAGACAGTGTCATGTGTATAGTATGTCGGTCTGTAAGCGGCTCTATAAGCCGATGTGTTGTTATATGTTATATTACAGATTTTGTGTGATTACAAATGCTGTTTGATATAAAGAAGGTGAAAAGCATATTTGTTTTCTGAAAAAGTTCTATTATGTATTTATGCTATGATTAAGGGCCAGTCTGATTACGAGTACTACGAAGGTCAGCGGGTTCGCTCGGCCCTAAGTAAGGGTCGGGTGCCCATCACACCCTACCGGATTAAGGGTGTGACATAACCAGCCCGGGACGTAACAACAATATGCACGAGCAGAGTAGTGAGTAACCATATGCATATAAATCATCATTACAGACTCAATAGATAAGTAAGTGGTCGACGCTTGAGGGTTAAGACGATGGTCGTGTTAAGTTCTTTCTAATGTCATTAGAACTATATAAGGAGGGTCTCGAGGATCATAGACATGTAACAACCTAATCCGAGCCCGTCCGTGAAAGTTACGGACATTATTCGTTATAGGACCCTCTACGAATGTATCGAAACAATCCGAGGTCGTCTATGAAAGTTAGGGACCTTGTTCGACATAGAACCCTTTAGGACAAAAAACTCTTTATGCAACATTTACTATCCAATCATACAAAAGACACATGGGCTGTAGCCCGACTATATTAGGAATGCTAACATTAAGAAGTGAATAAGAATCGTAGACATGCTCGGATCTTATGAATAGAGTTACCCCAAGGCTCGTATCATATCTTACTTACATCTAGGACATGCCAAAAGAAAGAAAGAGTAAGCTTTACATACCTTGTCCGCTTCCTAAGCTAATCCGAACTTAAGCCTCGGGCTTCCCAAGATCTACAACAACGTCATTATATACTACCATTAGCTATAGGTACTTAGGAATTCAATCCCAAACTAGCACTTTATCTACAGAAATTCGGGCAGCATTTCCCCTATAAATTCAACAACCCCGAGAATTCAACTCGGCCAAATCATCAACAACAATACCAACAATCATATTAACAACATCAACAATTAATTCAAAACGTATTCTAGCGTTAGTAACTCCCCTTTACATAATTCGACGGCATTTTATTTACATTCAATTCAACCACATACAATCAAGCCAACATCAATGCTCACACATTCAAGTACTAATCCGAACCAATCAAACAAGACTGAAGAACACTTCAAACAATCCGCACAATATTCAAAACAACCCAACCAACATACCACTCCACCCGAAACCTCTCCAAACTCAATAAGAACAACAACAACACATTCCTCTCTTTCAAATTCATGAACTATACCAACTATCCACACGTTAACAACATCATTCTCATAAATACAAGAAACTACATTAAAATCACATTAGCTTCTACAACAACCCACAAACAATTACAACCTCGACCTGAGTTATTAAATCTTCATTTTACATCATAGAATTCACAACAACAACAACCAAAACACTAAGTAAATTTAGTTCACCATATTCTACAAAAACCGTCCACACACGGCTCAACATCACCATGCATGATTTCATGAATTTCATCCATTTCTACACACTATAACATGTACAAACCATCTATAACACATGTAAAAGAAGATTAATCCTTACCTTTTTCACTTAACTTCTTAACTTGGCTAGGGTTGTAAATGGCAAAAACGAATGGTTTGATTGTTCCAACAACTATCTCACGTTAACAAGGACCTTCCAATTGGTTGAATTGCTAGAAGAAAATTATTTTTTTGATCAATTTTCTTGGCTCTTGCTAGGCTAGGCCATGGCCGAATTTTTTCTCCAAGTTTCTCTAAGTTTCTAAGGTTGTGAAGATGATGAATATAATTTGTTTGTCACCACTTGACTACATATATAATTCATCCAAGTGTACCATGCCCCACACATGGCCTGGATCAATTAAAATTAGCCAAGCCATGGGTGGTAGCCCACACAAGCCACACGGCCACTTGTGGCTTTTGTGGTGCATGAACTAGTTAATTTCCTAATTTTAAATTTGTCCTTAATATTCCATACCAATAATAAGATGAATATGCAACTCTTGCATTTAACAAAATCGGACAAAAATAACCTTGTCCTTAACTTATCGCGGTTAGCTCGGAATATCCCAATGTACAAAATACGGGATATAACATCCTCCTCCCCTTAGAACATTCATCCTCGAATGTTAAACTAGTCCCACAGGGTCTTATAAGCATTTCGGGGGAGTCTCTTTTATAGCTATCACATACAGTTCATTCAGCAATCAACATAACCAATTAAGGAGTTTAGATTACCTGTAGGCATAGAAAATAAGTGGGGATATTTCTTCTTCATATCCTCTTGAGCTTCCCAGGTCATCTCCTCCCTGTTATTGTTCTGCCACAATACCTTAACGGAAGCCACATCTTTATTACGCAACCTTCTCACCTGACGATCCAGTATGGCTATAGGCTGCTCCTCGTAGGATAGCTCCTCTGTCACTTGGATATCATCTATGAGAAATACTCTGGAAGGGTCACCAATGCATTTGCGAAGCATAGACACGTGAAAAATTGGATGCACTGCTCCCAAATCAGATGGTAGGTCTAATTCATAGGCAACCTTGCCTACCTTACGGATGATCTGATAAGGCCCAATATGTCACGACCCAGCCCCGTAGGCCGTGACTAGTGCCCGACCTGGGCACCCGTACGTACCAAAAGCCCAAAAGTAGTAGCTCAAGTATTTAGAAAAATTTGGGCAGAGTTTCCTCTGTTTGTCTTACTAACCAAAATTTAACCTGCACGCAGAAAATACCAACAAAGGCCACACAGGGCCAACATATTCATATACACACGTATAGGCGAGCCGGCAAGGCTGCCGCGGTGGATAACCGCCCAAACACATAATACATACACAGACTGTACAGATAGGACCATAACCCACTCTTTATGTCTACAGGCCTCTAGTATACAGAACAGAATCAGAAGACGGGACAGGGCCCCGCCGTACCCAAATGATCATATATATACAGAACAAACAGACGACAGAAGATATATATACCAAAAGTATCGGCTCCGGATCAAAGGAGCTCTCCAAACAGCGGACTGATGTCCTAAACGGCGTATCACGCGGCGCGTACGTACTGCGGGCATGTAGCGCGACCCCGAAGAATAGGGGGTCAGTACGAAAAATGTACCGAGTATGTAAAGCGGAAAGGTAACAAGTATAAGCATAATCAAAGACAGGAGTACGGAAACATAACAGACGGAACTCTGATTAGAATCTGAAGTACAAAAGGTAATACCTTGTCCGAGACCTCAGAAACATAGTGCCAAAAGATAAGTAATGCATACCAGATCTTGTAATATCATGTGAACATATGTCGTGTCCCGGCCCTCTGATAAGGGACTCGGTAGGTGAAATCATGCATAACAAAATCATATTTTATATACAGACAACGTGTCCCGGCCCTTTATTAAGGGACTCGGTAATATGGAATCATGCATGTCGGAATCATATATCATGTATACATAACATGTCCCGGCCCTCTACTGCGGGTCTCGGTGAATAATAATCATGAGCCATCCTGGCCACCATCCCCGTATCATCACATCATAATCATGAACAGATAACGTGTCCCGGCCCGCAAGTACGAGGGACTCGGTGAATAATACAAAGAAGTGCGCACGAGAACATGTCCCGGCCCGGCTCGGTGAAAAGACATATCATAGCTTGCACGAACGAGGTAGTGCGAAAACATATGCATAAAAGTCCGGACTCAACAGGACAAATCACATAAATAGTCATAATACGTACCTTTCGGATGTCATGACGGATTATATCAAATCAGAGCTTTTAAGACTATTCGTACGTAGCAAACATATCATGGGACTTACAAAAGATTCAGAATGATCGTTCTTAAGCAAACGGAACAATACACATGACATATCATTTCAAGGAACCGGACGATACTCGTATAGGTATACGTGTGCCCTTTTTGGGGATGGCACGATTACTTACTTCGAGGTCATATTTTAAGGATTATAACATGAAGACATATCATAAAATTCATCATATTCATTGCTCGATGACGGTACGATCATCAAAAGGTTTCTTTAAACATTGTATAGAAATTAATTAATTAGAACCATAATAAGAGGTCTCGGAATCTGTAGGCCCACCTCGGGTCAAATCGAGGCGGCGGTCATAAGTTACGGATCATAGACTTTATAAAATCATTTATAAGCGTTTGGGACAATCCAAGTCCATTTGGGAAGGTTTCGTACATATAAATCATTTTGATGACAATCTGTGAAGAAATAGGTTCAATCTTACTGAACGATTTTGGGCTGTTTTCAATCTCGAATTCCAAGAAGCAGAAGTACAATCGAGGCTCGCTTTCAAGCCTGTTAGACTCAGAACATGCCAAAGAAAGATAAGGAAGGCTTTACATACCTTGATTGTGCCTTACGCTCGTCCAATCTCAATTCCCGTTTCGTCCAAAAACTGCAAATGGTCATCTTTACCAGTTACTATTCATGCAAGTTAACATTTTTGACTTTGGTTGAGCGTTTGGCTACCGAAATTTCGGCAGCACTTCCCCTATAACTATGACGCCCCCGAGATTCAACTCGGCTCAAAACAACCAACAACAAGCCAACCACAATACCAATAACAACAATTATCGATTAGAATCGCATACTAACATAATTAGTCTCCTTTCTTCATAAGGCAACAACTTCCAATCTTCACACTATCAAACTAATGTCAACATTTCTATAATCATTAACTAATGCAAGATCATTTCGGAAACCTTCCATATCATTTTACGAAATAATATACAAAATATACAAGTTTTCCACCAAAATCACAATCCACTCAAAACCTCCAAATTTCAACATAAACTTCCAAGACATATTTTTACCTTTCAATTCCATTAACAACTATCATGATTTGCATCTTACAACTTCATTCTTCTCAATTACATAATCCATAACAAAATCATATACTTTCCGGCAACATCTTAACGACAAATTTTTCATATTAACTTAAACCATTATTCTTCCATCTTCATCACAAGACTCCAACAACACAATTGACATACTAAATAATTTAATAAAATTTTCATTTCATACCAAACCCCACACGGCCATATTCCATTTTTTTTTCCAACTTCCATCAAATTCATTCTACTTTCTTCTACAATATGAATTCCTTCATAAACACAACTAGAAACAACACAAAATCTAACACACCTTGTCTACATAACCATGCATACCCACGGTTTCATGCATGCACACACACATCAATCATAATTTCCATAATTTCCATGCAATTCCACTCATTATAACATACAAATTCATTTCATAACACAAGAACATAGAAATCTTACCTTTTCCAATAATTTCTTCTTGCCAAATCAAGCACTCCCTTAACTTGAAAATTATACCAACTTGTAGAGAATCTTCCACTTAGTAAGAATTCAAGGAAACACAAATTTTTGGACCAAGAACTAAGGCTCTAAATTTTTTTCTTTCTTTCTCTTCTTTCTTTTCTCCTTGGCCGTTTCTCTCCTCTTTTTTTTTTTCTTGATTTCTCTTTTGTTTTCTTGAAGGTTCTTGAGCCTTAAGTCCCTTATATGAATTAACCACATGGGAAATTAATTAAAATTCCCCATGGGCTTGGCCTTCATGGCCGGCCACCCCCTATAATTATTGGGCCCAATTATCTTTCATTTATTTGGCCCAATAAGCTAGAATGCTTATTTCAAAATTTCCGAAACAAATTTCCAAAATTCCAATTTTGCCCTTAGGCCTTCTCCGGTGTTTTCACATTCAAGTCTCCGTAATTGCCACACACTTGCTAAGAAAAATTCAAATATGCCCTCCTTTCTCAGAAATTACAATTATTTCAAATTTTCCAATTATGCGAAAAGGCGGGATATAACATCCTCCCCCCCTTTAAAACATTCATCCTCGAATGTTGATTCAACCTCATGGTGGATCAAAATCAGCCGGGAAGGTCTTCTCGCCATTTACATACTTGCACGTGGCCGAAGGACTTGTAATGGCCTTTACTTCCCAACTTACATCGCCGTACCAGAGTTGTTCGTACCATTCTAAATTAGATACACGGCGGACAAAATCTTAACCAGAACCAGAAGATCAAACGGACGTTAGACGGAATCATATCCGGAGTCAGAAACACGGAAGTGCAACAGACAGAATTATAATCCGACGTCGTCTTAAGCGGTCTCGAAATCAGAGCCAGACGTGCAGAGGTATATCAGACAAATCCATAATCAGAATTAGACATATAGGGATTTATCGGACGGATTTCGAAATCGGAATCAGATGTATAGACACATATATCAGACAGATTCACAGTCGGGGTCAGACGTACAGACGTATGCCAGACGAATCCGCAATCAGGAGCAGGCACACAGAAATATATCAGACAGATTTGAAATTAGAACCAGACGTACCAAGGTATATTGGACAAAATTATGATCGGAGTTGGACGTACAGAGGCATATTAGACAGAAGCGTAATGGGATTCAGAAGCACAGGGGTGTAGAAACGTGGCGTACAGAATCGCAATCAGAGTCGAATTACCTTTACTATACTTCAGAAACTTACGGAGATTTCCTTGTCATCCTACTTGCAAACATTTCCAATCGCCATTCAAATTTGCCCTTTTTGGATCTCTAATCACTCCACATACTCAAATTCCACTTAAGTTACTCCAAATTCTCATTTAGTCTCCATATCCATATTTGTGACAAATTCTTGACGTACTTCCCAGGGGGTCACCCATCCCAGGATTGCTCTAGTCTTAGCACGCTTAACTTCAAAACTTCTATGCATTTTGATGCGTTATCGGCAATATCACCGCGTCAAATGCCCCACACGATCTTTGCCACGTAATTTAGGGCAGTTCAGCGCCTTAATAAATTTTCTTCAGAAATTTCCGTAGCGGGTCCCGCCCCGGTCCAAACTACACAATTATGCAACAAATACACATATATAGAACAAATTTCAACAAATACTCGTATACCTGTGGACGAGCTGCCTCCAGCCTGATCTAGTAAGCTATAGAGCGAGGGGTGCTCCTCCTCGTCACCCACCTCGTCTGAATCTGAGAGGTATAGGTGGTCCGGCGACTCCTGGTTCACCGATGACCAGGATAAAGGGCTGGAATATGGCGTAACGCTCGCTGAAGAAGCTGGCGGAACATAATGCTCCACCATAGGAGCGACTGGCACAATGTCGGGGAGCTCCTCTCCCGGTGCCCCCGCTCCATACTCGGACGGATCCGTGTCGTAGCTGCTCTCTGGGGGATCCTCCTCACTGGGGGTCGCAGACTCCGGAGGGATTGTCGCAGGATCCTCCGAAGGATCAGTCTCGATCGAATAGCTGGGGCTCCGTCTACTTGTCCCCGGTGACATCCTGGGGGCTTTCTTGGCACCCCCATCTACATCTCCATCATCAGAAGCGGCCCTCTTCATCTTTATCCTACAATCACCTGCAAGGAGAGGGTCAGAAATAATTTCCCAAAATGCTGACACTATTGCTCTTCTCGGAGCCTTGCTGTAGACACAGCAATTCGTTGGGGGGAACCATTCTAACAATACAGCTCTATCGCACGATCTAAGATTCCAAGAAAGGGTAACATAACATCCTAGATGTCCTGTAGCCTCCTGTTTATAGATGTGGGGCCCAACACACCGATAAACAAGACTCTACTAGACACGGCCTGCGGACATTCCGAGGACCGACCGCTCGATACCACTTTTGTCACGACCCAACCCGTGGCCGCGACTGGTGTCCGACCTGGGCACCCGTACGTACCAAAAGCTCAAAAATAGTAACTCAAGTATTTAGAAAAATTTGGGCAGAGTTTCCTCTGTTTGTCTTACTAACCCAAAATTTAACCCAACGCACGCAGAAAATACCAACAAAGGCCACACAGGGCCAACATATTCATATACACACGTATAGGCGAGCCGGCAAGGGGGCGCCGCGGTGGATAACCGCCCAAACACATAATACATACACAGACTGTACAGATAGGACCATAACCCACTCTTTATGTCTACAGGCCTCTAGTATACGAAACAGAATCAGAAGACGGGACAGGGCCCCGCCGTACCCAAATGATCATATATATACAGAACAAACAGACGACAGAAGATATATATACCAAAAGTATCGGCTCCGGATCAAAGGAGCTCTCCAAACAGCAGACTGATGTCCTAAACTGGCGGCGTATCACGCGGCGCGTCTGTACCTGCGGGCATGTAGCGCAGCCCCCGAAGAATAGGGGGTCAGTACGAAAAATGTACCGAGTATGTAAAGCGGAAAGGTAACAAGTATAAGCATAATCAAAGACAGGAGTACAGAAACATAACAGACGGAACTCTGATTAGAATCTGAAGTACAAAAGGTAATACCTTGTCCGAGACCTCAGAAAACATAGTGCCAAAAGATAAGTAATGCATATCAGATCTTGTAATATCATGTGAACATATGTCGTGTCCCGGCCCTCTGATAAGGGACTCGGTAGGTGAAATCATGCATAACAAAATCATATTTTATATACAGACAACGTGTCCCGGCCCTTTATTAAGGGACTCGGTAATATGGAATCATGCATGTCGGAATCATATATCATGTATACATAACATGTCCCGGCCCTCTGCTGCGGGTCTCGGTGAATAATAATCATGAGCCATCCTGGCCACCATCCCCGTATCATCACATCATAATCATGAACAGATAACGTGTCCCGGCCCGCAAGTACGAGGGACTCGGTGAATAATACAAAGAAGTGCGCACGAGAACATGTCCTGGCCCGGGCTCAGTGAAAAGACATATCATAGCTTGCACGAACAGAGTAGTGCAGAAACATATGCATAAAAGTCCAGACTCAACAGACAAATCACATAAATAGTCATAATACGTACCTTTCGGATGTCATGACGGATTATATCAAATCAGAGCTTTTAAGACTATTCGTACGTAGCAAACATATCATGGGACTTACAAAAGATTCAGAATGATCGTTCTTAAACGGAGCAATACACATGACATATCATTTCAAGGAAATCGGACGATACTCGTATAGGTATATGTATGTCCCTTTTGGGGATGGCACGATTTGCTACTTCGGATCATATTTTTAGGATCATGACTCATCATATTCATTGTTCATATTCATTGCTCGATGACGTACGATCATCAAAAGATTTCGTTACACATTGTATAGAAATAAATTAATTAAAATCATAATAAGAGGTCTCGGAATCCGTGGGCCCACCTCGGGTCAAATCGAGGCGGCGGTCATAGGTTACGGATCATAGACTTTATAAAATCATTTATAAGCGTTTGGGACAATCCAAGTCCATTTGGGAAGGTTTCGTACATATAAATCATTTTGATGACAATCTGTGAAGAAATAGGTTCAATCTTCCGAACGATTTTGGGCTGTTTTCAATCTCGAATTCCAAGAAGCAGAAGTACAATCGAGGCTCGCTTTCAAGCCTGTTAGACTCGAGAACATGCCAAAGAAAGATAAGGAAGGCTTTACATACCTTGATTGTGCCTTACGCTCGTCCAATCTCAATTCCCGTTTCGTCCAAAAACTGCAAATGGTCATCTTTACCAGTTACTATTCATGCAAGTTAACATTTTTGACTTTGGTTGAGCGTTTGGCTACCGAAATTTTGGCAGCACTTCCCCTATAACTATGACGCCCCCGAGATTCAACTCGGCTCAAAACAACCAACAACAAGCCAACCACAATACCAATAACAACAATTATCGATTAGAATCGCATACTAACATAATTAGTCTCCTTTCTTCATAAGGCAACAACTTCCAATCTTCACACTATCAAACTAATGTCAACATTTCTATAATCATTAACTAATGCAAGATCATTTCGGAAACCTTCCATATCATTTTACGAAATAATATACAAAATATACAAGTTTTCCACCAAAATCACAATCCACTCAAAACCTCCAAATTTCAACATAAACTTCCAAGACATATTTTTACCTTTCAATTCCATTAACAACTATCATGATTTGCATCTTACAACTTCATTCTTCTCAATTACATAATCCATAACAAAATCATATACTTTCCGGCAACATCTTAACGACAAATTTTTCATATTAACTTAAACCATTATTCTTCCATCTTCATCACAAGACTCCAACAACACAATTGACATACTAAATAATTTAATAAAATTTTCATTTCATACCCAACCCCACGGCCATATTCCATTTTTTTTTCCAACTTCCATCAAATTCATTCTACTTTCTTCTACAATATGAATTCCTTCATAAACACAACTAGAAACAACACAAAATCTAACACACCTTGTCTACATAACCATGCATACCCACGGTTTCATGCATGCACACACACATCAATCATAATTTCCATAATTTCCATGCAATTCCACTCATTATAACATACAAATTCATTTCATAACACAAGAACATAGAAATCTTACCTTTTCCAATAATTTCTTCTTGCCAAATCAAGCACTCCCTTAACTTGAAAATTATACCAACTTGTAGAGAATCTTCCACTTAGTAAGAATTCAAGGAAACACAAATTTTTGGACCAAGAACTAAGGCTCTAAATTTTTTTCTTTCTTTCTCTTCTTTCTTTTCTCCTTGGCCGTTTCTCTCCTCTTTTTTTTTTCTTGATTTCTCTTTTGTTTTCTTGAAGGTTCTTGAGCCTTAAGTCCCTTATATGAATTAACCACATGGGAAATTAATTAAAATTCCCCATGGGCTTGGCCTTCATGGCCGGCCACCCCCTATAATTATTGGGCCCAATTATCTTTCATTTATTTGGCCCAATAAGCTAGAATGCTTATTTCAAAATTTCCGAAACAAATTTCCAAAATTCCAATTTTGCCCTTAGGCCTTCTCCGGTGTTTTCACATTCAAGTCTCCGTAATTGCCACACACTTGCTAAGAAAAATTCAAATATGCCCTCCTTTCTCAGAAATTACAATTATTTCAAATTTTCCAATTATGCGAAAAGGCGGGATATAACACAATATATCTCGAACTGAGCTTTCCCTTTCTGCCGAATCTCATAACACCCTTCATGGGTGACACTTTCAGAAATACCCAATCGCCAATCTGGAACTCTAAGTGTCGACGTCGATTATCTGCATATGATTTCTGTCGACTCCAGTTTGCTAGTAACCGTTCCCAATGAGTTTCATCTTGTCAATCTTCATTAAATCATATACGGGCCAATTAACTTAGTTTCACCAACATCGAACTGACGATCGGTGACCTGCATTTTCTGCCATACAGAGCCTCATACGGTGCCATCTGGATGCTAGAATGGTAGCTATTATTAGAAGCAAACTCAACAAGTGGCAAATGATCATCCCAACTACCTTTGAAATTAATAACACGGAGCCCGCATATCTTCTAGCGTCGGATAGTACGCTCGGCTTTGTCCGTCGAGCTATGCAGTGGAATGCCGTGCTAAGACTCACACAGGTCCCCAATCCTTCCTGAAATGATCTCCAGAAGTTAGCTGTAAACTGGGCACCTCTGTCGTTATAATCGATGTGGGAACTCCATGAAGTCTCACTATTTCCTTAATATATAGCATTGCATAATCCTCAGCTGAATAAGTAGTCATTTGGAAGAAAATATTTGTCACCTATCAACGATAACCCATATGGAGTAATACACGTGGAGTGCGAGGTAAGCACGTAATGAAGTCCATATTAATTACTTCCCACTTCCAAGTCGGAATCTCCATCTCCTGTAACAATCCACCCGGCTTCTGATGCTCGATCTTAACCTGTTGGCAATTTGGGCATTGAGCAACGAACTCTGCTATGTCCCTCTTCATACCATCCCACCAATACAAACATCTGAGGTCATGATACATCTTTGTCGACCCCGGATGAATAGAATAACGAGCATAATGTGCCTCTCCCATAACCTGTCGCCGCAGCCCTGCAACCTCAGGTACACATAATCTGCCCCCATGTAGTAGTACTCCATCAGGTGTAATCTCGAACGGGTTCTTCTCCTTTTCAAGGGCTGCATCTCTGTACTGTGCCAGAACAGGGTCCTCATACTAACGTCGCTGTTATATCCCGTATTATGTACATTGAGATATTCCGAGCTAATTGCGAAAAGTTAAGGACAAGGCCATTTTTCCGACTGTGTTTTAAGGCATAAGTCGCTTATGATTTTATTGGAAAGAAATATTAAGAAAAACTTGGGGTTAAAAGTGAAATTATGGAACTTAATATTCATGAAAAAAAAAGCCATATGGCCGTGTGGCACATGTGGGCCATGGGCCACATGTGTTAATTATATATGATGGTATAAGGTGACAAATTAAATCATCTTCATCATCTTTCCACCTTAGAAAATTCAAGAAGCATGGAGAAAGAGAGAGAGAGACCATTCGGCCATGGCTTGGCCGAAATTGGGTCCAAACATTTGATCAAGAAAAATTATTTTCTTCTAGCTTTCCTACTAATTGGAAGGTCCTTATTAACATGGGGTAGTTGTTGGAGCAAGCAAACTCTTCTTTCTTGCAAAACACAACTCTAGGCGGGGAGGAATTAGGAGGAAGGTAAGGTTCAATCTTCTTTTCATGTGTTATGGGTGATTTGTGCATGTTGTGATATGTGAAAATAAATGAAATTCATGAAAGTATGGTGTTGAAGTTATAGCCGTGTATGTTGGGCTTGGCCGTGTGTATGTGGTGTTGTGTAGGAATGAAGGACTACTTTCATTTAGTGTAATTTGGTTGTTGTGTTGTGGATTATGTGATGAAAATGAAAGTATTAGATGATACAAGTTGAAGTTGGGACCGTTTGTGAGTTAATGTAGAAGTTAGTATATTGGTAATATAGTTTCTTGCATTTACATGAATGATATTGTAATATGTGGTTGTTGATATAGTTTATGGATTTGGCAAAAAGGGATGTGTTGTTGTTGCTTTCTTGAACTTGGAAGGTTTCGGGTTGCATTACGTATTAGATGGGCTGATTTGAATATCTTGCGGATTGTTTGAAATGTTCTTGAATCGTGTTTGAATGATTTTGGATTAGTACTTGAATGTGAGATCATTGGCATTGGCTTGATTGTATGTAGTTGAATTGAATGTAAATGGAATGCCGTCGAATTATGTAGATGAAGATTACTAATGTTAGAATGCGTTTTGAATTAATTATTGATGTTATTTATATGGTTGTTGGTATTGTTGTTGGAGATTTAGCCGAGTTGAATTCTCGGGGTTGTTGAATTTATAGGGGAAACGTTGCCCAAATTTCTGTAGATAAAGTGCTGGTTTGGAATTGGATTACTAAGTGCTTATGACTAATGCTTGGTGTCTAACGACAATATTGTAGATTTTGAGAAGCCGAGAATTAAGTTCGGAATAGCTTAGGAAGCGGACGAGGTATGTAAAGCTTACTCTTTCCTTCTTTTGGCATGTCTTAGACGTAAGTAAGATATGACATGATATGTGCTCTTGGGGTAACTCCATTCTTAAGTCCCGATGTATGTTTACGATTCTTATTTGTTTCTTGATGTTGACATTCTTATATGGTCGGACTATGGTCCTTAAGTTCTACGTATGATTGGGTTTCAAATGTTGCAAAAAGAATTTTTGTTCTTAAAAGATCCTATGTCTAAAAATGTCCGTAACTTTCATAGACGGAACCGGATTGCTTTGATATGTTCGCAAATGATTCTATAACGTATAATGCTCGTAACTTTCATAGGCGGGCTCGGATTGGTTTGACATACGACTATGGTCCTTACGGGTTTTTGATATGCTTATGATGTTTGATATGTTTTCGAGTGGCGTCCGAAAGATATTTGACATAACTATTGTCCCGACTTTCAAATGACAGTTCGTTTAGATTATTTCATTGAGTCATTGAAAGATGATTTATGTGCCTATGGTTTCTCACTACTCTGCTCGTGCGAGCTGTTGTTACTTCCTTCACTGCATCCCGGCCGTGGCATGTATTCGTGTGCGGCTCTTCCCGCATTACTCCGCGCCGTCCCTCACTAGTAGGGTCGGGGCACGTTATATTCACCGCGTCCCTCACTAGAGGGGCGGGGCACGTTATATGATATGATGATGGCGGCGAGGACAGATCCCTTATATATGTACATGATGGGGACAGGATCCCCTTTACCGAGTCCCTCATTAGAGGGCCGGGACACGCTATTCACCGAGTCCCTCATTAGAGGGCCGATACGTATATATATATATATATATATATATATATATATATATATATATATATATATATATATATATATATATATATATATATGATGGCATGATGACACGATGACATGATGCGTGTATATGATGATTTCTATTTATCGCGTCCCTCCCTAGAGGGCCGGGGCACGTTATATGTTCATGTATATGATGATTTTATTTACCGAGTCCCTCACGAGAGGGCCGGGACACGTTATATGTAAACATGATGATTTTATGATATTGACATGCATGATATATGTTTTCAAAGGCAAGTCTTATGATTTTCTGATTATTATACTTATTTCAGAAATTCCTATTTCGATTATGATCCCATTTTACCGTACTTCATGCTTTACATGCTCGGTACATATTCCGTACGTACCCTTTCTTCGGGCTGCGTTTCATGCCACGCAGTACCTACGTAGAGTAGAGGACGTTAGCAGAAGATACTCCAGTTGGATTTGCGAGCTCCATTTCCTCCGGAGTGCTACCGAGTCAGAGTATTTATGTTGTGGCACCATGTTCTATGTTAGAGACTTTGCAGACAGAGTCACATATTTAGCATGACAGTTGTTATATCTCGCATTTTGTACGTCGGAATATTTTTAAGTTGGTTGCGACAAATTATGGACGAGGTTATTTTCCGACTTTGTTGTAAGACATAAGTGTCTTATGATTTCATGGGATGGAGATATTAAGGAAAATTTGGGGGGAAAAGTGAAATTATGGAAACTAATATTTCATGAAATATGGGACCAAAAGTGAAGTTTTAGAAATTTATTTTTCAGGAAATTAAGGGCCTAAGTGGCCATGTGAATTAGTGTGGGCCATAGGGCCACATGGGTAAATTATATATGTAGTAAAAGATGACAATTAAGTCATCTTAATCATTTCCTACACCTTAGAAATTTCAAGAACATTGGAGAGAAGAGAAAAAGGCCATTCGGCCATGTCCAACCCGTGAGGGAGCAAGAAATATTGATCAAGGAAAATTACTTTCTTCTAGCTTTTCTACTACGTGAAAGGTCCTTATTAACATGGGATAGTTGTTGGGACAAGCAAACTCTTCATTCTTCCAATTCCTCAACTCTAGCCGAGTGAAGGACTTGAATGAAGGAGGTAAGATTCAATCTTTATTTTCATATGTCATGCATGATTTGTGGATGTTGTGGAGTATGGAAATGAATGGAATTCATGAAAACATGGTGTTGTGTGTGTGGCCGAATATGTGTGGTTAGTGTGAAAGTGAAGAATTAATTTTATTTAGCATGTTTAGATTGTTGTGTTGTGGGTTGTATGATGCAAATGAAAGTTTAATGATTCAAATTGAAGTGTGGTTGCTATTGGGGCCGTGTGTTGTTTTGGCCGTGTGTAGGTCATGTTGTGTAGGGTGATGAATTGAACTCATTTAGTGTTTTGGTTGATGTTGTTATGAATTATGTGATGGAAATGAAGGTTTGATGACTTAAATTGAAGTTGTAATTGTTGGTGGGCTGATTTAGAACCTAAAGAAATTCTAATATAGTTTCATGAATTTGTGGAAGATAATGTTGTCAATGTGTGAATTGTCGATATAGTTGATGAACTTGAAAGGAAGAAATGTGTCGTTGATTGTTTTCTTGAACTTAGAGGATTTCGGGTGAAGTAGTAGGTTGGTTGGATTACTTTGAATATTGTGCGGATTGTTGAAAATGTTCTTGAATCGTGTTTGAAAGGTTTTGGATTGTTATTTGAATATGCGATCGTCGATATTAGTTTGGATATATGTAGTTGAATTGAATATAAATGAATGTCGTCGCATTATGTGAAAGAAGGTTATTAATGTTAGAATGCATTTTGAATTAATGGTTGATGTTGTTGGAATGTCTGTTGGTATGGTTGTTGATGGATTTGGCCAAGTTAAATTCTCGGGGATGTCCAATTTATAGGGGAAATGCTGCCGAAATTTCGGTAGAAAAAGTAATGGCTTGGAATTGGATTCTTCGATGGTTATGGCTAATGTTCGAGGCCTATCAATGTTATTGTAGATCGTGAGAAGTCGAGACGTAAGTTCGGATTAGCTTAAGAAGCGGCTAAGGTATGATAAGGCTATCCCTTCTTTCTTTTTTGGCATGGTCTATATGAAACAAACAGACGACGAACGTATAAACTCCAAAGAAGCTCCTATTCTTAGAGATACTAGAATGGCTAATGTTCTTGATTTCCAGAAGCTATTTCATTATGTCCTGATACGTGTCTATGATTCCTGAAGTCCTATTTTGATATAATCCATAGTGACATTCGAGGGTGCTTCCAGGTTATTCAAAGAGTTCAGAAATAATTTTATGAGTTTCACTTGCATTATGACTCCAATGAATTCTAGTTCTCAGTGGTACTTGACATGACTGTTGTCTTTGATTCTCAAGTGTTAGTTCATTCTAATTATTCTATTGAGTCTCAGATGATGATTTAGTTTGCATATGGTTGCTCATGATATTCTACTTGTGCATGCCGTTAATATATCATTCACCGAGTCCCGGGCCGGGTACGCATTCGTGCAACTTCTCTGCATTATTCACCGAGTCCCTCGCTAGAGGGCCGGGTACGCTATATATATATATATATGTATGATGATATGATGATGTGATGAGATGGGGATGGCGGCCAGGATGGCATACCGAGTCCCTTGCTAGCGGGGCCGGGACACGCTATTCACCGAGTCCCTCACTAGAGGGCCGGGTACGGCATATATGTACGACGATATGACGATATGATTATGATAAGATTTTACTTACCGATATATGCATATGCATGACAAATGTTTTCAAAAGGCAAGTCTTATGATTTTTTGTACTTTTTACTTCAGGGTGATCCCGCTTACTACATTTCATGCTTTACATACTCAGTACATATTCCGTACTGACCCCCTTTCTTCGGGGGCTGCGTTTCATGCCGCGCAGGTACACCCAGATGAGTTGAAGACATTAGCGAGAAGATGTTCCGGCGGGATTGGCGAGCTCCGGTTCTCGGCCTTTGCCGAGTCAAAGTATTATGTTATAGTATCATGTTCTGTGTTAGAGACTTTGCAGACAGTGTCGTGGGTATAGGATGTTGGTTACGTAAGCGGCTATGTAAGTCGATGTGTTGTTATGCATTGTTTTATAAGTTCCATATATTTCTATATGATACAGATTTTCTTTGGTTCGAGAAAGGTAAAAAAAAGCATGTTATTTTTCGAGAAAACTTTCGGTATGTATTTATGTTACGATTTGAGAGCCAGCGTGATTATGAGTGTTATGTGAGTCAGCGGGTTCGGTCGGCCCTAAATAAGGGTCGGGTGCCCATCACACCCCAACAGAAATTAGGGTGTGACAAATTGGTATCAGAGCGGTTCGTCTTGGGGGTGTCTACAAAGTCGTGTCCGGTAGAGTCCTGTTTATGGTGTGAAGCGCGCCACATTTATAAACAGGAGGCTACGGGGCATCTAGGATGGTTACTCTTCTTTGACATCTTAGATCGTGCCGTAGAGCCAAGTTATAGGAAATGAGATTTCCGACACTAACCTTTGACTTCAGCAGAGAAATGGCATCGACGGAAGGAAGCGACTAGCGACATCGGAAGCTACGAAGCACGCAGGTAAGCAAAGGTATGAAAGACATATGTCAGGTAAGATATTAAAGTACGATTGAAATACAAGTTGAGATCAAAAAGGGAAAGCAAACAAGAAAGTGTGACAGGTGCCGATTGAGTTGGGCACACAAGGTATGTTTATTATTTTTGTACTGTCGACGATGTTGGGAGCCCTGTGAGGCCGTGATATGATGCGATATATATATATATATATATATATATATATATATATATATGCTGGCCCTGTGAGGCATTGTTGGTATTTCCTGTGTACAGGTTTTGAGATAGTAACAGTTACAGAGGAAACTCTGCCGAAATTTTCCCAGAAATAAAGTGAACATGAGATATAGAAAAATGAGATATAGATTTGTAATATGTCTTGGAAGGACGTGCCAATAGTAATGAAGAAAAAAAAATTGACTAAGATACGAGCGTAGCCGACCTCGGGAAAGAAGTTAGTTGCGGAATTGGGGATAACAATAATGGGAAGTTCGATGTCGATACGGTAAAAAGAATTTGGAAGGAATAAAGTTGATCGGAAAAGATAAAGGGTTAAAGAGTGTTACATTACTGGAATGATCACGAACAAGATATGATGCGAGTGTAACGAGGATTATTATGAAAACAAGTAAAGCCTAGTGAGAAAGCGGCTAAAGCTATGACGTGGTCTACGTAGCTAGAATATAAAAGTAAGGGTGAAACGGAAAAGTGAGCTATAGAGCGAATAAGCGAGACTTATCAAGTTTTGTAAAGAGAGTTTGGAATAAGCGTTATACGATAGTGGAAATGATAGCGAGTGTAAGGAAAGAGAAGGTAATCGGAAGGAGGAAGTAAGAAGAGAGTGAGACACCAGTATAATAGTAGATTATGACATGTGTAGCTAAGGACACGAGTACTATAAGTGACGGGAATGTGAAAGACTCGGTTACAGAAAAGACGAGGAACGGGGTAAAATGGGAGCAGAAATCCAAAGGCCGATAATCAAGCATCTATAAGTAATGACGATCAAAGTGAGCTCGTCGCCATTGGGGACCTGAAGGTTCAGGACGAAAAGTAATCCCATCCACAGGTAAAGGCGAATACCGAGGACCAAAGGAGGGCAAAATAGTAATTGTGTTACGAGGCGTGTTGAAATGCGCAGAAGGCTTCAATTTACCCCGGACTACGTGACGGAGGTCATGCGATAAAGTGGACGCGCTTATACGGGCGTTAAAGTGTTGTATTCCGCCAGAGTTCCGAGGTTAAGCGTGCTAGAGTGAGAGAAATTCTAGGATGGGTGACCCCCTGGGAAGTTTTCTGAAAGTTATATAAATTCATACGCAAGAAGCAAAGGAGAAGCTATAATGAGTTTAAGGAAAATTAAAGTCTGCGGAGTGAGCAGAAACCTTAAGAGATCGCGCAGAACGGGGCGAATTAGACCGATAAAGAGGAAAAAGGTACATCGCGACTTTAGAATTAGGGTGAAATAATAGAGTTTGGAGATATCTTGTAAACAAGATAGTAGGACTATATGTGTACATAGGTACGCACGGGATATTCTGTACTTGGTTAGGTTAGCGGATATATGTATTCCGGTAATCAACGTGGCGATATATGAAAGGCACTAATCGGACAGAATAACGAGGTTCAAGTGGAAAAATATATATAAAGAGTGCAAATGTTACAGGGCAAGCTGATGTTGTTTTCACTACAAGTTAAGCTTGGAAAGTGTTAATGCAACGGCATTTGGAAAGGAAAGAAAATGAGTGAATAAACGGCAAGGGAATTAAAAATGTCGGGATAAAAGTACCGCTTAATTGAGATTGGAAATACGGATTTAGGGCAAGGTAAAATTGGGTGATAGTATAAGTACACCCCTAAAGGGGGGAAGCGAGGAAGAGAGATACAAATGTAAGACGAAGACAATCGACACTACAATGTCCTGGATACGAATGTTTAGGCCGCAGGTAAAGCTCTTTGCTGAGACAAGCTAGGGAGATCGAAAAGCCAGCAGTAAGGGGCAGAAGTCAAGGTAATAGTTGAGATGGCGCTGGGAATTAATTGTAACTATCTGGAATAACATGATATTAGGAAATGGAGACTTAAAGAGAGAATACGACAAAGGAAAGTAACGAGTAGCTTACGGAGACATGGTAAAAGGTAGTACGGCTATACTGGATCAGAGGTTAAGATGTAGGCAATAGAGTGGTTGCTAACAGTAGAAAATTTCCTATGGCAGAAAGTAAGAAAAGTAGGAAAAGGGGGTATGATGAGATAGACTCCTAGTAAATGCAAGCACGGAAGAAAGGTGTGAAATAGTACGAACCAGGAAAAGGAATGATCGTGACTAGGATTAAATATGCAGGTCGTGTAAGGGCCGTCATGTTACCTATGAATATTATACACTGGAGGTGGAACCAAGTAAATGCTTAACGAGAAAAGTTTAGGGTCGGTAACAACAATACGGAGATAATACTTTAGGTGCATTAAGGAAAGATGTTAGGATGGTTTGAGACAAATTATCGAGGTGGAACTAGTACCGAGAACGAACAAGACATGCTTAGGGTTGAACCAAAAATGTATTCCGGCGCTGGTGGTAGGAGGGGTGAGGCAAAGATAAGTGAAACATAAGGATTAGCGAAGCTACGTTGAGGCAGTTCTTAGAATAATTTGACCCCCCTTCGTACATTCGGGTGAAGATTGCAACATCACGTGTGACAGGAAAGTTGTGAGCAAGGTTTGAGTAAAGGGACGATAGAAGAGTGCAGATTAACGGTAAGGTAATGATATGAGGCAATGTGTTGAAAATGTGACAAGATGAGTAAAGAAAGACTGCAAGACGATTTAGCAAGTGATCGAACTAGTTGGCCACAAAAGGAGGGTGAATTTATACGCCAACCTCTTTCGTAATTGTATCGGCCGAAAATGGTTAAAACGAGGGAACGGCTATTAGTAGCTCAGAAACGACAGAAATCATATGACGACAACCGGTATTGACACTTAGATTCCCAGACTGGCGAATGGGTGTGTTTGAAGATATCGTCCGTGAAGAGCGTAAGCAGATTCGACAAGAAGGAAGAGCTTAACTCGAGATGCACCGAACCTTATTACACTAATCGTAAGGCAAAAAGGTTGCGTGTTAAAGACGTAGCTTCCGTTAAGGCACCGTGGCGGAATGATAACAGAAAGGAAATGACTTGCGAACCTGAGGAGGAAATGAAAGAGAAATATGATTGGTAAATAAGATTGTATGCTATGGTGGTACAGGAAACCCCCCTCGAGATTTTTAAGACCCTATACGACTAGTTGAACATTCCAGGACGAATGTTCTAAAGGGGGGAAGGATGTTATATCTCTCATTTTGTACGTCGGAATATTTTTAAGTTGGTTGCGACAAATTATGGACGAGGTTATTTTCCGACTTCGTTGTAAGACATAAGTGTCTTATGATTTCATGGAATGGAGATATTAAGGAAAATTTGGGGGAAAAATGAAATTATGGAAACTAATATTTCATGAAATATGTGACCAAAAGTGAAGTTTTAGAAATTTATTTTTCGTGAAATTAAGGGCCTAAGTGGCCATGTGAATTAGTGTGGGCCATAGGGCCACATGGGTAAATTATATATGTAGTAAAAGATGACAATTAAGTCATCTTCATCATTTCCTACACCTTAGAAATTTAAAAAACATTGGAGAGAAGAGAAAAAGGCCATTCGGCCATGTCCAATCCGTGAGGGAGCAAGAAATATTGATCAAGGAAAATTACTTTATTCTAGCTTTTCTACTAAGTGAAAGGTCCTTATTAACATGGGATAGTTGTTGGGACAAGCAAACTCTTCATTCTTCCAATTCCTCAACTCTAGCCGAAGTGAAGGACTTGAATGAAGGAGGTAAGATTCAATCTTTATTTTCATATGTCATGCATGATTTGTGGATGTTGTGGAGTATGGAAATGAATGGAATTCATGAAAACATGGTGTTGTGTGTGTGGCCGAATATGTGTGGTTAGTGTGAAAGTGAAGAATTAATTTTATTTAGCATGTTTAGATTGTTGTGTTGTGGGTTGTATGATGCAAATGAAAGTTTAATGATTCAAATTGAAGTGTGGTTGCTATTGGGGCCGTGTGTTGTTTTGGCCGTGTGTAGGTCATGTTGTGTAGGGTGATGAATTGAACTCATTTAGTGTTTTGGTTGATGTTGTTATGAATTATGTGATGGAAATGAAGGTTTGATGACTTAAATTGAAGTTGTAATTGTTGGTGGGCTGATTTAGAACCTAAAGAAATTCTAATATAGTTTCATGAATTTGTGGAAGATAATGTTGTCAATGTGTGAATTGTCGATATAGTTGATGAACTTGAAAGGAAGAAATGTGTCGTTGATTGTTTTCTTGAACTTAGAGGATTTCGGGTGAAGTAGTAGGTTGGTTGGATTACTTTGAATATTGTGCGGATTGTTGAAAATGTTCTTGAATCGTGTTTGAAAAGGTTTTGGATTGTTATTTGAATATGCGATCGTCGATATTAGTTTGGATATATGTAGTTGAATTGAATATAAATGAATGTCGTCGCATTATGTGAAAGAAGGTTATTAATGTTAGAATGCGTTTTGAATTAATGGTTGATGTTGTTGGAATGTCTGTTGGTATGGTTGTTGATGGATTTGGCCGAGTTAAATTCTCGGGGATGTCCAATTTATAGGGGAAATGCTGCCGAAATTTCGGTAGAAAAAGTAATGGCTTGGAATTGGATTCTTCGATGTTTATGGCTAATGTTCGATGCCTATCAATGTTATTGTAGATCGTGAGAAGTCGAGACGTAAGTTCGGATTAGCTTAAGAAGCGGCTAAGGTATGATAAGGCTATCCCTTCTTTCTTTTTTGGCATGGTCTATATGAAACAAACAGACGACGAACGTATAAACTCCAAAGAAGCTCCTATTCTTAGAGATACTAGAATGGCTAATGTTCTTGATTTCCAGAAGCTATTTCATTATGTCCTGATACGTGTCTATGATTCCTGAAGTCCTATTTTGATATAATCCATAGTGACATTCGAGGGTGCTTCCAGGTTATTCAAAGAGTTCAGAAATAATTTTATGAGTCTCACTTGCATTATGACTCCAATGAATTCTAGTTCTCAGTGGTACTTGACATGACTGTTGTCTTTGATTCTCAAGTGTTAGTTCATTCTAATTATTCTATTGAGTCTCAGATGATGTGTCACGCCCCAATTTCCGAGGGACGTGATGGGCACCCGACCCCATACCCGGAGCCGAGCGAACCCACAGACTCCTGTTGCACACATAATTTTTTTTCGAACCTCAATACTGAATAATTATAAAATACATAATGATGCTTACAAACTTGCCAAAATCTGTAATTTCACAAAATTTATTACATAACACACATCGACATGTCGGCTGATGGAGCCGCTGACAGACTGACACATCCTACCCACAACACTGTCTGCAAAGTCTCTAATGTCATCCAGAAGACACAACGTACATACTCGGACTCATCAGTGCTCCAGAAGGAATTGGAGCTCACCAATCATGCTGGAATATCTTCAACCCATCATGCACACATGCGGGTACTGCGCGCGGCATGAAACGCGCCCGAAGAACGGGGGTTCGGTACGGAAAATGTCGAGTATGTAAAACGGAAAACCAACAACGAGTCATAAGCGATGAAAAACCACGAGAAAACAAATATAGGAACCGGAGAGTCAAAGCTTGCAGCGAGACTTATCCCGACATACACACCGTGAGCAAGACACATCATAATCATATTATTTCGGAAACCATAGGCGAAGTACAGAAAATAGTTTTAGTAATCAGAACGTCAGAAGGCTTAGCTTAATTTTCTTTCCTTTCGGAAAATGTTTACGTCTTACATAAATAGAAAATAGATCAAATCATCACGTCGCACAGAACCGTCATATTATCGGATCATCCGATTACCATAGTATCAGACTTTCATATCATCAAATCGTCACATCGTCGGACTATCGCATCATCATAACAGACCCATTATATTGTCAGATTTTCGCTTTATGAAATCATTATATCATCGGATCATCAAACAAATATCGTGCCCGGCCCCTCGCGAGGACTCGGTGAATTAATCACATACCGTACCCGGCCCCTAGTGAGGGTCTCGGTCGTACCCGCCCTTTCGGGACTCGGTGAGTAATCGCATACCGTACCCGGCCCTCGAAGTGAGGGACTCGGTCGTGCCGGCCCCGCTAGCAAGGGACTCGGTGAATAATGTCATAATAGGCACGAGCGAGTAATCGGAAGCCACATACACATACACATGATTCATCCTTGAAACTCACCAAATAAGTAACGGATCAACGCCCGTGTCCAGTCATAGTCAAATCCGGTTTCTTTCGAGTACTACTCAGAACTTGTCAAATAAAACTTAGCCATCATACTTACGTAATCAGAATCATATACAATTTCTCATTTCAGACTTAGCATATAAGTGAGTGATCATATTCGAAAGTTAGATTATTAGCCATATTAAGTTATATCAACAAGTTACCAAGACTATACAACGCAACGTCTTGCGGGCCCACGAGCAAGTACCAAACCGACCCGGGCCCGCTTATGGGTGTCGGGGATATTATACATTAGGGGAACCTCCCACGAGCGTTTCGGAGCGATCCGAGCCCTTAGTCAAAAGTTAGGGACGTTCGTAATTTCCGACTCTTTTATGACTATATTCCTTTAAGCACATTCTTATTCAGTCATACAAAGGCATAGAAACCATAATTTGACTACATTGGGCATACGGAGGTCAAGAAACAAATAAGAATCACGGACATGCTCGGATCGTAGGAGTAGAGTTACCTCGGGGAGCGTATCATGCCTATTCCTACTAAGACATGCCAAAAAAGAAAGGTAAGCCTTACATACCTGCGCCGCCTTGCTAGCCATACTTGTTCATCCCAACTTGCTCATCTACGTTCAAAGGATCCATATGATCATTAGATTCATCGACTTATGTTTGCCTTAATTTTTCATACAAGTTCACTTATAAGCTACCGAAATTTCGGCAGCACCTCCTCTGTAAATGCACCGTCCCGAGAATATGGCTCGGCCCAAAATCAACATACAGAAATCCAGGAATTCAACCCGGCCAATCCAACAACAATACTAACAGTCATAACAACAATATCGATAGATAATTTCAACATGTTCAAACCAACATCCATTCTTACCCGAAACCTTCCAATTTAACTAGAAACATCCATAACACATTTTCTACTTTCAAATTCATAAACTATGTCGACAATCCCATACGTTAACAACATTATTTTCATCAAACAAAGAAGTTTACATAAATCACTTTAGCTTCCGAAAACAGCCCACACGGTTTCTAACTTCAACTTGGACCATTTACCTTCATTTTCACATCACAAATTCCATGACGACAACAACCAAAACACTAGGAAACATCAACTCAACATGGCTGCCCCAAAACAGCCCATACACGGCCAACAACAACATGTAACATTTCATGATTTTCATTCGTTTTCTACACATTACACCATCACACAAACATGTCGAATTCCATTAGTTTCATCACTCCAACACACTCCACATGCACACGGTTAAGCACCAATATGCACGGCTACCATACCACATCAATATTTCCATGAATTTCATTAGTTTCAACACATCACAACAACAACCAAAACACAACATAACACTCACACATGCACGGCTAACCCTCACATACGGCCACCACTACCACCTCACACACAACACCATATTTTATACATTCTAACATATTTCAACACACTCCAACATCACAACACATGCAAAGAGAAGAAATAGAACCTTACCTCCTTCCTTATGCCTCCAACCTCTCGGCCAAGCTTTGGTTTTTGCAAACAAATGATTTTCTTCTTCGAACAATTACTCCACGTCGATGAGGACCTTCTAATTGATAGAAAAACATGAAGCAAACAATTTTTTTGTAACCACTTTAGGGGAGGGGCTGGTTCGGCCAGCCCCCATTTGCCGTTTTGCTCTTCCTTTTTTTTTGTCTTGCTTTCTTTCTCTCTTCTTAAAATATGACTCCCCTTCACTCTTATATATATATATATAGTCATCTTATGCATGTGAGGGGCACATGCCCCTCCCCTCTCTAGATTTTTCTTTCCTTTATCTTATTTTATTTTCTAGAATTTTCTCTTCTTTTTCTTTTTCTAGAATTCTTATTCTTTTTAAGGATGAATTATTTTAGTCATCCTTTTTTCCTCACATGGCCCCTTTTTTGAACTTTCTTGAACTTTCGCGAAATGACCATTTTGCCCCTCGCCTTTTTACAAATTTACCATAATGCCATTTTGCAAATTTCCCTTTTTGCCCTCAATCTTCCTCAATATTTCCACACTAATAATATTTTCCAACGTCTTACACATTACAACGGAACCGAAAAATGACCTTGCCCTAAACTTTCCGCCATTGTCTCGAAATATCCGAAAGTGCAAAATGCGAGGTGTAACATGATGATTTAGTTTGCATATGGTTGCTCATGATATTCTACTCGTGCATGCCGTTAATATATCATTCACCGAGTCCCGAGCCGGGTACGCATTCGTGCAACTTCTCTGCATTATTCACCTAGTCCCTCGCTAGAGGGCCGGGTACGCTATATATATATATATATATATATATATGTATGATGATATGATGATGTGATGAGATGGGGATGGCGGCCAGGATGGCATACCGAGTCCCTTGCTAGCGGGGCCGGGACACGCTATTCACCGAGTCCCTCACTAGAGGGTCGGGTACGGTATGTATATATGTATATATGCATGCACACATGATTATGATATGATTTTACTCATCGAGTCCCTCACTAGAGGGCCGGGTACGGCATATATGTACGACGATATGACGATACGATTATGATAAGATTTTACTTACCGATATATGCATATGCATGACAAATGTTTTCAAAAGGCAAGTCTTATGATTTTCTGTACTTTTTACTTCAGGGTGATCCCGCTTACTACATTTCATACTTTACATACTCGGTACATATTCCCGTGCGACCCCTTTCTTCGGGGGCTGCGTTTCATGCCGCGCGGTACACCCGGATGAGTTGAAGACATTAGCGAAGATGTTCCAACGGGATTGGCGAGCTCCGGCTTGCTCCGAGTGTCTTTGCCGAGTCAAAGTATTATGTTATAGTATCATGTTCTGTGTTAGAGACTTTGCAGACAGTGTCGTGGGTATAGGATGTTGGTTACGTAAGCGGCTATGTAAGTCAATGTGTTGTTATGCATTGTTTTATAAGTTCCATATATTTCTATATGATACAGATTTTCTTTGGTTCAAGAAAGGTAAAAAAAAGCATGTTATTTTTCGAGAAAACTTTCGGTATGTATTTATGTTACGATTTAAGAGCCAGCGTGATTATGAGTGTTATGTGAGTCAGCGGGTTCGCTCGGCCCTAAATAAGGGTCGGGTGCCCATCACACCCTAACTGAAATTAGGGTGTGACAACAGTTTTGTAAGCGGCTCTGTAAGCCGATGTATCATGATGCATTATATTACATATTTCAAATGATTACAGATTTTATTTGATCTGAGAAAGATGAAAAGCATGTTTGTTTTCTGAAAAGTTTTCATTATGCACTCATGTTATGATTTGAGGGCCCAAAGATGATTATGAGTATCACGAGAGTCAGCGGGTTCGCTCGGCCCTAAGTAAGGGTCGGGTGCCCATCCCGCCCTATCAGAAATTAGGGTGTGACAAATTGGTATCAGAGCAGTTCGTCCTAGGGGTTGTCTGCAAAGTTGTGTCCAGTAGAGTCTTGTTTATGGTGTGAAGCGCGCCACAGTTATAAACAGGAGGCTACGGGGCATCTATGGTGGTTACTCTTCTTTCACATCTTAGATCGTGCCATAGAGCCAAGTCATAGGAAATGAGATTCCTTACCCTGACTTTTGATTGCAGCAGAAGAATGACATCGACAGAAGAAAGTGATTGATGATAATGGAAGTTACTAAGCACGCAGGTAAGCAAAGGTATGAAAGATGTATGTCGGGTAAGATATTGAAGTACGATCGAAATGTAAAGTTGAAAGCTGAAAAGGGAAGCAAACAGGAAAATGTGACAGGTGCAGTTCGAGTTGGACACACGAGGTGTTATATCCCGTATTTTGTACATTGGGTCAATCCGGTTTAACTATGGTAAGTTAGGGACAAAACCATTTCGGGATACAAAGTCGAGACTTTTGACCTTCGATTTGATTTTGGAACATAAGTTGTTCATGAATTTGTTTGCATGGGACATTTAGGAAAATTTGGGACCAAAATTAGAATAATTGAAATGTGACACCTCGAAATTTTCCGTACTTGAATGACGAGTAGAACGATGAAGAGCTTGAGTTTATGGTGTGTGTTAAGTTGGGAAGGGCCAATCATGAATTTTGTGGAAATAATAAAGTTGCGAAGATTTCCCAGCCAGCGGTTGTATAGTGCACAATACGGCCCGTAAAGTGATTTACGGACCGTATAGTGCGATCGTCCTCCAAGCAGTCAAAATCTCAACTTTCTGTTTTTCTTAAGCTTAAATACGTGCATGGAGGACGGACCGTAAACTAGTATACGGCCCGTAAACCATGGTCGTAAATCACCATGCATGCTGCCAAAGTTTCTGGTTCTGCTTAAGGTTAAAGACGATCGCGAGGGACAGTCCGTAAAGTGGAATACGGACCGTAAACCTCCATAGACGACCACTGTTCACCTCGGCCATGATTTCGAATTCATTAAATATGAGGACCAAGACTTATTTTATTTCATTTCTACACTACACCACTTCTCTCTAGAATCTCTCTCTACAATTATTACACACAAGTTTTCAAGGATATTTGAGGATCAACAACATCAAATAAGTGAATCAATAGTAAAGGGAATCATCAAAGATCATCCAAGTCAAGAAATCCAAATGGAGAAAAACTAGGGTATTGCTCAAAGAGGAGTATTAGCAACCAAGGCTTGTTCCTAAAACATCTAAGGTAAGATTCATGATATTTATATGTTGTTTAAGGTATTTAGGAGTTGAAATACTTGGTCATTAAAAGAGAATAGCAAAATGGGTTATGAATGATGAATAGTGACGTTTTGAGACATAGTTGGAATTGAATCATGAATGTTGTTGGGTTGTGATATAAATGTGTTATAAATGACCTATAGACATGAAATGAGTGTTGGATACGAAAGAATATGACGATGGATTTTTAGTCATGATTATGGGAAATTGAGGTGAATTATGAAATGCGAATCATATGAATGAATGACGATTGTTGTTAATCATATTGTGATGATTATTATGAATGTTGGGAGTTGATATGGAATATGGCGGAAAGTAGTATAAACAAAGGAAGCGCCCAAATTTCTATAGCTTTAGTAAGTATGTTTTTACGATGACATAGCTAATGTCGATATGAATTCCATTGAAGGTATAGACAAGCGCATTAAGGAGAACGAACAAGCAATAGAGTAGCTAAGCGACGAAGGTATGTGAGGCTAATCCCTTTCCTTCTAAGGCATGAGTCCTATGGCATGAATTTCCTCTCTTACTATGAATGTCCCATCTCCAAGAAAGTTAAGAGTCTTCTCTCATGAATAGCTATACGAGATAAGAAATGTAAGACGAATACGAAAATGATGATAGTAAGCTAAAGTCTAGAAATGCTATAGTCTATGATACGATGCTCCTAAGAAGCTAATGATGACATTTATGTAAGTTAAAGGTATTGATCATTGTGCACACTCACCTTATGCTTGTTCCTTCAAGGTGAGGCAGAATACGTAAGAATGCTCATAATGACGTCGGGGGTCCACGACCTTACGTCACCCCGATAAAGTATGAATAGCTAAGAGTCCCTATGCATGTATTGTGATAAGCATGATATAATGAGTATACTATGATGAGCTATGATAAGCATGATGTAGTGAGTATATGATGATATCACACCGTGCCTATATGGCCGGGCAGTCACCGCCAAGGCGGGCAGCTATACACACCATGGCCAAATGGCATGGGCGTACACCACTAGTGGGCGGCATGAGATAATATCCCGACGCGGGATGCTGGACGCGAGCTATTGATGATGCTAATGATATTGATTATCACACCGCACCTATATGGTCGGCGATATTACGATTATGTATATATATGAGATGATGATGAGTACGAAAGTAAGTCGGCATGCATGATCATCCCTATGATTCAATCGATTCTGATTGCTCCTTGTTTTATGCCTCCTCGCCTTATTGATGCTTCATTATTGTTTATGCTTCACATACTCAGTACAATATTCGTACGACGTCCTTTTCTTCGGACGCCGTGTTCATGCCCACAGTGTAGACAGGGAGGTGGCCCGTACTCATAGGAGCTAGCGCTGATTTGAGAGTACTCCATATTCCGGAAGTGCCACGATTTCTCTTTTGGTATATATGTACCGTATATTCATGTTTTTGGGCATGACGGGGTCCTGTCCCGTCCAGATGTCTAATATTCCAAAGAGGGGCTCCTAGATACGCAGTGTGGGTAGTCTGGTTCCATGGCTTTTATGTATATGCATGTATATATTATTTTGGATAGCCGAAGGGCTTATGTTTATAAAAGCAAAATGTATTTCAGAAAGATTTCTGTTTTTACATGATTATGAGCATATAGTATGAATAATAGCAGATAAGCAGGCAAGTGGGTGGTGTTCAGTGGTTAGCCCCGGATACCCGTCGCGGCCCGTAGCTCGGGTCGTGACAAAAGTGGTATCGGAGCGCCTCGATCCTAGGAAGTGTCTACGAGCCGTGTCTAGTAGAGTCTTGTTTATGGTGTGTTGCGCGCCACACTAATAAACAAGAGGCTACAGGGCATTTAGGAAAAATGACCATCTTTCTTCATATGAGATCGTACGATAGAGCCGAGTATAAGATTTAATCCTCCCTAATGAGTATGTTGTGATTTCAGAAATGCCGCCAAAAGCTAAAGCCGCCCAGAAGGGCAAGACTACGACAAAGAGGCGGGCAGAAAGAGAGCCGCCTATGAATGTTGATGAAGGAGAGTCACATCATGAGGCTTTATCCAATGCCTCCACTACTCCTCCTAGTACAGAAGGGGCTCCTATTCCAAGCCTCCTCCACCGAAGCTACCATTTCGGTCAACAAGTGACCGAAGAAGGCTTATTAATTTATTGACTCGGTTGGTTGCGCTCGGCACAACGACGACGAAATGCGGGGTCAAGTGATCGCTCAGCTAGTACGAGAGCCCGTGACTTCATGAGCCTAAATCCTCCGGAATTCTTTGGGTCGAAGCCGGATGAAGATCCACAAGGCTTCATTGATGAGATGCTAAGAACGTTGCATTATTCATGCTTCCGAGACCGAGTCAGTGGAGTTGGCATCATATAGACTCCGAGATGTGGCAGTTCTATGGTACAACAATTGGAGAGCGTCGAGGCAAGAAAATGCGCCTCCTCCCGTGTGGCAAGAGGTCATTGATGCCTTCATTCGCCATTATTTG
>NW_026714107.1:0-41460 GCF_029784015.1 Lycium ferocissimum | reverse complement strand
CTAAGGCTCCAAATTTTTTTTTTCCTTTCTTTCTTTCTCTTTTTCTCTCTATGGCCGAAGGCCTTCCTTTTCTTTTTTCTTGATTTGTTTCTTTTTTTGTCTTGAAACTTCTTGAACTTACTCACTTATATAATAAAATCACATGACAAATTCTTATGGGTTGGGCAAGGCACATGGCCGGCCACCCCTTTTATTTTGGGCCTCATTTTCTCTTATTTTTTTCTAGCCCAATTCATCACTTTAGCCTATTTTAAAAATTCCCGAGACTAATTTCCACAATTCCAAACTTGCCCTTAGGCCTTGTCCGATGTTCTCGTGTCAATATTTCCATAAGTAACAACATACACACCACATAAAATCAAATCATTGGCCTTATTCTTACAAATCACAATTATGTCCAAATTTCCCAAATGTGCGAAAACACGGGATATAATAATCACCGCATCCGTACCGCGTGGCATTGAAACGCGGCCCCCCCGAAGAAAGGGGTCGCATGGAATATGTACCGAGTATGCAAAGCATGGAATATAGTAACAGGATCATAATCAAAACCGAAGTACGAAAGCAAATGCAATGTCCGTAATATAAAAATGCTTACTCATAAAAACGTAAATCATGCATGGGGCTCTTAGAATATGGTCGCCGCCCGTCGTTGGCGCCCATAACACAACATCACACCGAAGGTTTCATATCTCCGTAACCCGACATATCCCCATAACACATCATAGCACACCATAACGCCATAACACGCATAACACCAAATATAAACGGAACCCGGCCCTCTAGCGAGGAGCTCGGTGAACCGTAACACAGCATCACACCGAAAAATAACATAATGCACACGATACATAATCGGCTCGGGACTCGGTGAAAGAGGTAACAACCATATACACGAGCGCGTAGTTGTGAGCAACTATATGCGCTTAAAACATTTTCAAAGACTCGATAGAATAATCAAAGTGAACCATCATTTAAAACCAAGTCGATAGTCAAATCAAGTTTCTTCCGAGTGTCGTCGAAAATGTATCAAATAGACATTAGGACTCATAGATACGCATCCAACCATATGAAATAGCTTATGGAAATTAGGGGCATAATCGTCATTACAAACTCGATAGAGAAGAAAGTGATCGACGCCGAGAGTTAAGACGATAGTCACACCGAATCCCTTCAATGGTCGTTAGCATTACACAAAGGAAAGTCTCGGGGCCCACGGACGAGTATCAAACCGATCCGGTCCATCTACGTAAGTTGGAGACCTTATTCATTATAGAAATCTCCCACGAACGTTTCGAAGCGATCCGAGCTCATCTATGAAAGTTACTGCCGTTCGTAGTTACAATCTTTTAAAAACAACATTCTTTATACAACATTGGTAATCCAATCATACAGAAGACTTAAGAACCATAATTTGACCATGTTAAAATTGCCAACATTAAGGAGTGAATAAGGATCGTAGTCAAGCTCGGATCTTAGGAATAGGAGTTACCCCGAGACTCATGTCATAGCCTATTTACAATTAGGACATGCCAAAAGAAAGATAGGTTAGCTTTACATACCTTGTCCGCTTCCTAAGCTAATCCAAATTTAAGTCTTGGCTTCCCAAATCTACAACAACATCATTAGATACCAAACATTAGCCATAGGCACTCCTAATTCAATTCTAGGCTAGCACTTTATCTACGTAAATTTGGGTAGCATTTCCCCCAGAATTCAACAACCCCGAGAATTCAACTCGGCCAAATCTTCAACAACAGTTCCAACAACCATACCAACAACATCAACAATCAATTCGTAATGCATTCTAACGTCAATAACTCTTTCTACATAATTCGACAACATTCCATTTATATTCAAATTAACTACATATGATCAAGCCAACACCAATGCTTATACATTCAAATACTAATCCGAAACCTTCCAAACGATATTCATGAACACTTTAAACAATTCACACAAGCAATCCAACCAATGGGCAACATCACCCGAAACCTTTCAAATTCCATAAGAACAACGACAACACATTTCTTTTTTCCAAATTCATTAACTACACCACGATCCACACATTGACAACATAATTCTCATAAATTCAAGAAACTATGCCAAAATCACATTAACTTTTACAACAACCCACAAACAATTACAACTTCAATTTAAATCATTAAACCTTCATCTTCATCATATAATCCACAACAATCATCAACTAATACACTAAATAAAATTAGTCCATCATAGTCTACCAAAACAAAATTTCCTATACGGCCACACTTCAACACACAACATATCATGATTTCCATCCATTTTTTTCACACTACAACACATTCAAAACATCCATAACACAAATAATTCCAACCATTTAACCCACATAAAACAAAATCCCCTTAATCCATGAATCTCAACAAAATAACAAACTAGTTTATAACGCTATTTTCTTCGTTCTAATCCGTTAAAACTCTAATCAAACTTGTTAACAATGAAAAAGGGACCTTAGTCTTACCTTAAGTATGTAGCCAGCACGTCACCCTCTTCTTCTTGGCTGATTTTTAGCTCAAATTGAAGGCAACGCAACGCACAACACTTTTTTCTTCATGAGCTTCGCGATTCGTGGCTTAGATTATGGTCAAAATTTGATTTCTCTCTCTACCTCTCCTCTCTCTCTCTCTCCATCTCTGAAAATTCTGGACGTTTTGTTCTGAAAAATGAAGGAGAAAGCTAAAAATTTCACTTAAATGGCATGGGTATTGAGCCTGACCCGACTTGGAATCGGGTTGGGCCGAATCCACTGTTCAGCTCGACCTTTCTACTTTAAAATATTCATATCTCCTTATCCCGATGTCACCTGTGGGCCCACAACCTATGGTTGGAAAGCTAATTCGATTATATACAACTTCTATCTTTGGTATTTTTCCAAATTCCAAACTTATACTACCGTTTCTGCCCCTCAAAGTCAGATCACCCGAAAACGTTACTTAAAAATATTTGCTTGGAGGACTTCCACTTTGATTTGGCTCAAGGGTCCTTCTTGACTTGTGTTTAACTTCACATATATTATTCATATAACTTGTCATATGTCAAAAAAAAAAATCTCAACACGTGGACCCCACCTCACTATGAATAATCCAACGTACAAAAATACGGGATATAACATTAAAAGTCTCAACCTCGTATCCCGGAATAGTCCTATCCTTAACTTTCCATGGTTAGCTCGGAATGTACCAATGTACAAAATACGGGACATAACATCCTCCCCCCCTTTAGAACATTCATCCTCGAATGTTAAACTAGCCTTACAGGGTCTTATAAATGCTTCGGGGGAGGGTCCCTTTTATGGCTATCACGTACATGCTTCATTCATCAATCAAAGATAACCAAACGAGGAATTTATATTACTTGTATACATAGGAAATAAGTGGGGATACCTATTCTTCCTCTTCTTGCCGAACCTCGTAACACCGTTCAAGGGTGACACTTTCGAAATACCCAATTGCCAACTGCAACCGAAGTATCGACGCCGATCATCCACATATGACTTCTGTCGACTCTGAATTGCTAATAACCGTTCCTGAGTGAGTTTCACTTTGTCGACTGCTTGCTGGATCATATCTAGGTCAACTAATTTAGTTCCATTAATATTAACTAGCCATCGGTGACCTGCACTTCTTACCATACAGAGCCTCATACGGCCATCCGGATGCCAGAATGGTAGCTATTATTATAGGCAAACTCTATAAGTGGCAACTGATCATCCCAGCTGTTCTCGAAATTAAGAACGCAGTCCGCAACATATCCCTTAGCGTCTGAATAGTACGCTCGGTCTGTCCGTCAGTCTGAGGGTGACATACTGTATCGAGATTCACTTGCGATTCAATGGTCAGCGTTACTAATCCTTACATCCTTGTCACTATTTTACCTTTGCATTCCAGGTGCTCACTCAACCTGACTTTGTTGCTAATGTCACACCCCAATCTTGATCGTGGTGTGATGGGCACCCGACTCGTTCGAGCCGAGCAACCCGCCGACTCCTACTACGTACTCAATTTTTTTTTTTCAAAACCTCTAAGACAAGTAAGCATAAATAGTTTATTGAAATATCCTTTCGTTGATCTTAAATCAAATAAAACATGTAACTGTATATAATTCGTATCATAATACAAATCGACTCCCGAAACCCATGACTCCGTCTCGCAAAGTCTCTATCCGTACTCGAAAATCACGGCACATGTACGCCGACTCGGCGACACTCCGCAACAAGTCGGAGCTTGCCAACCTCGCGAAGCATCTTCTCGTCCCGGGCGCCTATTCATCCGGGAGTACCGCGCGGCATGAACGCGGCCCCCGAAGAAGAGGGGTCGCACGAGCATTGTACCGAGTATGTAAGACATGAATAGTAACATAATAAAGGCATATGCGGTATGAATAATAACGGCACAAACATATGGAGCTTATCTGGGTTAGATGTAACTTGTACATGTGAGTGCCTTTCAGGCGGATGCCACGCATGCTTAGTTTCTCTCTAGAAAACGGTACTTCTTATTTACATATACGTAAAACGAACATTTCGGAGAACGGTGTCCTTTACTTGCATTCACGACGCCGAGTACATCGGCTCTCCCACCCCCTTCCCCAACAAGTGTCCCAACGTATTATACATATCACATATACAGAGAAATCGAGCATTTCGAGAAAACGGTATACGGTTCTTTACTTACGTTCACGACGCACGCCGAGTACGTCGCTCTCCCACCCCCTCCCCAACAAGTTGTCCCAACATATAATATATATCACATATACGAACGCCGTTTCCGCTCTCCCATATCCCGCGCGTCCCGCGATGATAAGCCAATTTGAATCGGGTGGACACAGTTGCCCTCCCCATTCCCCATATACATACACATTCATCAATACTATGTGTCACATAAACACATGCACATATACGTGTATCATAAGGCGAAGTTACCAATGAAAAGTGTCATTTATGAGAAAACATCAAATAGGGTCATAAGGTATAGTTTCATCTTCTTAGAACCTTTATGGCAGTCATTCCCTATAATAGAGTCGAGATATCAAGAAATTGTTTAACATTTCCATATTTTCGTTTTTATAGAAGAACATATTATCAACATAACTATCGTAGGCATTTTCTCATTTTCGATTCTATCGTTATCATTATAAGATCATATTCTTCACCTTAGTCAAGGAATCATCTTTGTCGTACTTATCATGGACGTATATTCTTTCTTAGCATTATGGTTATCACGGTCATCATAGACATTTTTACATTAGGATAGCGTTGTACCTATCGTTTGATATTCGGGACAAGGATCAGAGGTTTCCTTAGGATTCCACTCCAAAACAAGCCAAACGAGCAATAGGGAAAGTCCGGGAACAATGGGCCCACCTCGGGTCAAATGAGGCGGCGCACACAATTTACGTGTAATACGTCTCATGACATTACTTATGAGAGTTTTAAAGTAATCGGGTCTCATTTATGCAAGTTCTAGAGGTCTAAGAAGTTTTTCAACATTTCGCACCATTTCTAGTTCAATTCTACTGAATGTATAGTGGCGAATTTCAATCTTGGATTTCGAGAAAAGGAATGGTCCCGAGGCCCGTATCCAACTTAGTACGTCTAAGACATGCCATAGAAAGAAGGGTGAAGTCTTACATACCACTTTCCGCTCCTTATGTTGTTCCAAATTCAAGCTCCAAATTCGCCAAAATCTCTGATTTGGTCATGTTTACCAAAACTTGATTAGAGCATTTAGGATTGGATTCTTAAAATAACACTTGGCTACCGAAATTTTACTCAAAGACTTCCCCCGTAAATATACCATGCCACCAAGTTCAACTTGGCCGATTTCAATCAACAACAACCCCCGGAATACAACCGTACGGTCCAAACCAACAACAATATTAGCGACTATTCTAGCAACACTTCAACATTCGATTCTATTCAATATGATTCCATCAACATACTACTTTATTCAACACCTTCCAATTTCAACAAAAACAATAACAATTTAATTCTCTCTTTCAAATTTAATCACCACAACCCAATTCTCAACCCTCCGAATCATTAAATAAATTCAATCCGTTTTTCTACACCTACACACATGCATACTTCCCATGAATTTTCACCCTTTTCCTTACATTACAACAACAACCAAAACACTAAATAAAATCATTGGATCATTGTTCCATCAACCATGCATGCACACGGCCACAACAACAAAATTCTTGTTCCATACACTTTTATTTATTTCTACACATTACAACAACCAACTTACTACATGAAATTGATTCATCACTCTTTCATACAACAACACACATACACACGGCCTACACCATGCACCACACGGACACAACCACAACTTCCATATTTCCATAAATTTTCATCCGTTTCTATTCTCTACAATATGTACCAAACATCCATAACACTTAAAGGAAAATTGGTTCTTACCTTTCCTTCTTGTCTCCCCACTTGACTAAAATTGTAACTTGCACGAATATGAAACTTTCTTGCTCCAATGAATACTCCACCTTGCTAAGGGCCCTTCAATTGGTAGGAAAATAATTTTTGCAAAATTTTTCTCAAGGTTCCTCTTTTTCCCAAGCATGGCCGAACCTCCTCTTCTTTTTTTTTTCTTACTTTCTTCTTTTCTTTTCTTTCTTGTTTCTTCACTTAGGATGATGAATAACTTATCACCCTACATATATATATATATATGATCATGTGAGGGGCACATGCCCCCTCTCTAGATTTTTCTTCTTTTTTCCTCCTTTTCTTTATTATTTTTTTCTCTAGACCTTTCTTGAAATTTCTTAAAATTTAATCCAAGAAGACTAAATGTCTTGCCACATAAGCTTTGGCCCCTTTTCAAGACCTTTTTCTTGAACTTGGTGAAATTACTATTTTACCCCTCGACTTTCCTTAATATTACCATTATGTCCCTAACCTTCCACATTATTTTCACAAAGGTTTCATTTTGCGAATTTCTCTTCTTGCCCTTAGCCTTTCTCAATATTTCCACAATACCAATATTCATAAATAATATTCCCAACGACTCCGACACTAAAATTATTTAGAACATAATCTTGTCCTTAATTTCTCACCATTGTCTCGCGACATCCGGTCGCATTACGAAATACGGGCTATAACATCATCCTCCCCTTTAGAACATTCGTCCTCGAATGTTCAACTAACCTTATGGGCGTCTTTATACTCGTGGAGGGTTCCTTTTGTGATTGCTCTTTCCTTTATGCCCGTTCCTTATCGTCCGCCTTATCTTGTCATAATGAAACCATTTGGCCTTTCATGAGTTCCTTCTTCGTGTCATAGGTTTCCTTTTTCCTGTACTTGAAAATATGGTGATCCCCTTCTAATACGATCTCCCCCCCCCCCCCCTTTTAAGGGGCTCTTTATACCAACAGTCCTTCTATAAAGTCTCCGTTTATATCTTGCCTTTCATCTTCCTTCTAACTCCGTGCCTGACACCTCGGAACCTTTTTATCCCACGCTTTCTTTTACTTTTCCATCTATGTCCTCCTTTTATCCACATTTTTCACTCACTATTCGTCTTTTCACTCTCTTAGTTCGCTTGTTCGTGGTTTTTCCTTAACTACGCGTTGGTATCGTAACTGTGCGTTCATATCTCAAGCGTCTGCTACTTTTGTTCTTGGCACAAAATCCTTCGATATAACCACACGCGGAATACCCTACGCGTTTATATGTGCATATATATTTTTTTTCCAAAGAACTAGCCCGCAGACTATTTCCAACCACTGTTCAAGCCTATTCTAATTCTAGGGTTGTATTGTACTCCCCGTCTTTTACCGAGCCAATTCGCCTCGTCTTACGCGTCCTTTTAAGGTTTCCAGCTATCCCATATACTCCAATTTCCTTAGGCTACCCTAGCTTTTCATTTGTCTCTTATATCTCAATTTACAAGATTTCTTATCAACTTCCCAGGGGGTCACCCATCATAGGATCGCTCCCACCTGAGCACGCTTAACCCAAAAACTTTACTGAAATTCGATGCCTTAACGATGATATTTTCACGTCTACTTCCTCATATACCCTTTTATTACCTGGTCTAGAGCCACTCGAAACTTTATAGCTTTCGGGACATTTTCGCAATACGCCCTTTCTCTTACAATTACCTTTTTGCCCTTTTAACTCCCGGTGTTTACTTTTCACTCCTGTGCCTTACTATCCTTTGTCCTGGATTCCCAGATTCTCGAGGGTAGCGATCACACCTTCGTCGCCCTACCCAAATCCGTAGTCTTTCCGAAACAACACATCTCACTTTTGGTCATTCGCAGTATTTCCTTTCCTTGCTTTTTTCCGTTGGGCGTATTCATTTTGCGTAATCTCTTTTACCATTCCTATTATTCATAGTCCGTACGTAACAATTATCATTGATACTTTACAACATACGGGCTGTATGACATATTCCAACCATCCAAGACTTCCGGTGTAGGTGTGAACAATCATCCAAGCTTACCTCGTGTAACTTGCCATCTCGCACTTGTCTTCTTTCGTCATTACCGAGCGTCTGCGAAAATTGACGATTAGTATAAGAAATCTTATTTCCTATGACTTGGCTCTATCGCACGATCCGAGACGGGATAAAAGAAGGTCAACACATCCCTAGATGCCCCGCAGCCTCCCGTTTATAAATGTGGCCGGCTTCACACCCATAAACAGACTCTACACTGGACACGACTTTGCGTACAACCCTTGGACCGACCTGCTTCCGATACCACTTTGTCACACCCCAATCTTGATCGTGGTGTGATGGGCACCCGACCCCCGAACCGGAGCCGAGCAAACCCGGCCGACTCCTACTACGTACTCAATTTTTTTTTTTTTTTCAAAACCTCTAAGACAAGTAAGCATAAATAGTTTATTGAAATATCCTTTCGTTGTTCTTAAATCAAATAAAACATGTAAAAGCGTATATAACTCGTATCATAATACAAACTGACTCCCGAAACCCATGACTCTGTCTGCAAAGTCTCTATCTGTACTCGAAAATCCTGGCACATGTACGCTGACTCGGCGACACTCCAGAACAAGTGGAGCTTGCCAACCTCGCTGAAGCATCTTCTGGTCGGTCCCGTGCTATTCATCCGGGGAGTACCTGCGCGGCATGAACGCAGCCCCCGAAGAAGAGGGGTCAGTACGAGCATTGTACCGAGTATGTAAGACATGAATAGTAACATAATAAAGGCATATGCGGTATGAATAATAACGGCACAAACATATGGAGCTTATCTGGGTTAGATGTAACTTGTACACGTGAGTGCCTTTCGCGCGGATGCCACGCATACTTAGTTTCTCTCCGTAAAACGGTACTTCTTATTTACATATACGGAAAACGAACATTTCGGAGAACGGTGTCCTTTATTTACATTCACGTACGCCGAGTACATCGGCTCTCCCCCCCCTTCACCAACGGTGTCCCAACGTATTATACATATCACATATACGGAGAACGAGCATTTCGTAAAACGGTATACGGTGTTCTTTACTTACGTTCAATGGCGGAAAGTTTACGCCGAGTACGTCGGCTCTCCCACCCCCCTCCCCAACGTTGTCCCAACATATAATATATATCACATATACGGACGCCGTTTCCGGCTCTCCCATATCCCGCGTCCGGGATGATAAGCCAGCTGAATCAGGTGGACACAGTTGCCCTCCCCATTCCCCATATACATACACATTCATCAATATTATGTGTCACATAAACACATGCACATATACGTGTATCATAAGGCGAAGTTACCAATGAAAAGTGTCATTTATGAGAAAACATCAAATAGGGTCATAAGGTATAGTTTCATCTTCTTAGAACCTTTATGGCGCATCATTCCCTATAATAGAGTCGAGATATCAAGAAATTGTTTAACATTTCCATATTTTCGTTTTTATAGAAGAACATATTATCAACATAACTATCGTAGGCATTTTCTCATTTTCAATTCTATCGTTATCATTATAAGATCATATTCTTCACCTTAGTCAAGGAATCATCTTTGTCGTACTTATCATGGACGTATATTCTTTCTTAGCATTATGGTTATCACGGTCATCATAGACATTTTTACATTAGGATAGCGTTGTACCTATCGTTTGATAATCGGGACAAGGATCGAGGTTTCCTTAGGATTCCACTCCAAAACAAGCCAAACGAGCAATAGGGAAAGTCCGGAACAATGGGCCCACCTCGGGTCAAATGAGGCGGCGCACACAATTTACGTGTAATACGTCTCATGACATTACTTATGAGAGTTTTAAAGTAATCGGGTCTCATTTATGCAAGTTCTAGAGGTCTAAGAAGTTTTCCAACATTTCGCACCATTTCTAGTTCAATTCTACTGAATGAATAGTGGCGAATTTCAATCTTGGATTTCGAGAAAAGGAATGGTCCCCGAGGCCCGTATCCAACTTAGTACGTCTAAGACATGCCATAGAAAGAAGGGTGAAGTCTTACATACCTCTTTCCGCTCCTTATGCTGTTCCAAATTCAAGCTCCAAATTCGCCAAAATCTACAATTTGGTCATGTTTACCAAAACTTGATTAGAGCATTTAGGATTGGATTCTTAAAATAACACTTGGCTACCGAAATTTCGAAAGCACTTCCCCCGTAAATATACCATGCCACCAAGTTCAACTTGGCCGATTTCAATCAACAACAACCCCGGAATACAACCCGCCAAACCAACAACAATATTAGCGACTATTCTAGCAACACTTCAACATTCGATTCTATTCAATATGATTCCATCAACATACTACTTTATTCAACACCTTCCAATTTCAACAAAAACAATAACAATTTAATTCTCTCTTTCAAATTTAATCACCACAACCCAATTCTCAACCCTCCGAATCATTAAATAAATTCAATCCGTTTTTCTACACCTACACACATGCATACTTCCCATGAATTTTCACCCTTTTCCTTACATTACAACAACAACCAAAACACTAAATAAAATCATTGGATCATTGTTCCATCAACCATGCATGCACACGGCCACAACAACAAAATTCTTGTTCCATACACTTTTATTTATTTCTACACATTACAACAACCAACTTACTACATGAAATTGATTCATCACTCTTGCATACAACAACACACATACACACGGCCTACACCATGCACCACACGGACACAACCACAACTTCCATATTTCCATAAATTTTCATCCGTTTCTATTCTCTACAATATGTACCAAACATCCATAACACTTAAAGGAAAATTGGTTCTTACCTTTCCTTCTTGTCTCCCCACTTGACTAAAATTGTAACTTGCACGAATATGAAACTTTCTTGCTCCAATGAATACTCCACCTTGCTAAGGGCCCTTCAATTGGTAGGAAAATAATTTTTGCAAAATTTTTCTCAAGGTTCCTCTTTTTCCCAAGCATGGCCGAACCTCCTCTTTTTTTTTTTTACTTTCTTCTTTTCTTTTCTTTCTTGTTTCTTCACTTAGGATGATGAATAACTTATCACCCTACATATATATATATATATGATCATGTGAGGGGCACATGCCCCCTCTCTAGATTTTTCTTCTTTTTTCCTCCTTTTCTTTATTATTTTTTTCTCTAGACCTTTCTTGAAATTTCTTAAAATTTAATCCAAGAAGACTAAATGTCTTGCCACATAAGCTTTGGCCCCTTTTCAAGACCTTTTTCTTGAACTTGGTGAAATTACTATTTTACCCCTCGACTTTCCTTAATATTACCATTATGTCCCTAACATTCCACATTATTTTCACAACCCATTTTGCGCATTTCTCTTCTTGCCCTTAGCCTTTCTCAATATTTCCACCATTCCAATATTCATAAATAATATTCCCAACGACTCCGACACTAAAATTATTTAGAACATAATCTTGTCCTTAATTTCTCACCATTGTCTCGCGACATCCGGTCGTACGAAATACGGGCTATAACAGCTAATGGGTATAATGGTTATGTCCCTTAATTATTCCTCCTGGTTCCTTCCCAGGACTACTTCCGTCGGTCCAAAGTATGCATATACGAAATGGTTCTCCGCACCCTTCGCTATCCTTCACAAGACAACTACGCTTATGGCAACTCATAGTTCCGCTTCAAACTAAATCTTGGGCTCTCGCCACAATTATTCCTTTAGTTTTATGCCACAATTGTTCCTTTAACCTCTATCTCTCAAATCTTACAATACAACCCAAAAAGCATAGAGTTACGAAGTTCTTATCATGTTTCGCTTTTTCCCGACATTTTGGTCACTTTACCTACCATCTACTCACTTCCTTTCTTTTCCAAATATCATTACATTAGAACTTTCCAAGCTTAACCTGTAGTGAAACAGCATCAACTTGCCTTACAACATTTGTGCCATTTTTGTCACTCGAACTTCGTTACCCTGTCCGATTAATGCCTTCCCATGTGCCGCAACGTCGATTCTTGGATATACATACCCGCTGATATAGCCATGTATGGGATATCATATACGTACGTATACATAATTGCTACCATCTTGCTTACAAAATATTTCAAAACGCCATTCAACTTACCCTGCTTTTAAAGCTGTGATGCACCCTCTTTCTCTTTTCACCGATTCGATGATCGCCTCGTCCCATATGACCTCCCGAAGGTTTACGTTCGTCCGCTCCGTATACTCTACTTTCCTTTAGACCACTCTAGCTTCCCATTTATCCCTCCTATGTCCGACTCGTAGGACTTTAGTAAACTTCCCGGGGTCACCCATCCTAAAATTACTCCCACTCCAATACGCTTAACCTCTAACTTAGATGAAATGCGATGCTCTATTGCTAATCCGATAGCGTTTACCTCACCACATGACCTTCAAGACATAATTTGGAGCAAGTTGAAGTCTCGACGGGTTTCAAAACGTTCTCGTAACGCATCTCCCTCTCGAATTAGAAAGGGTCCCTTACTCCAATCAATAATTACCTAATACTTGTAGGCATTTCAAATTCTCGCTAGGCGGCATTTATATTCCAACGATAAGTGTCTAAAGCTCTCTTGGAATAGTATCTTTATCTCGACCTATATCATCCGTCCCTTTGATGAAATTATACTCGCACCATTTGTTCCTCAAGCCTACCGTCTTTGTCGCTTAAAGATCCCATTATTTTTAAGGTGAAGTCGTGTGCACGCAAAGCCTTTTATGCTTTATGCCCGTTTACGCTTATCGTGTACCCAACACATGCTTCTAACTTACTTAAAACATTCCAAGTTCGTCGCAATGTTAGTCTTATCTTATCACCATGTCGTCACACTATACCTTTAAATTCATAACTATGTATTCCTTTTCGTTCCATATTCGTACTCCTTTAATTACGTCTATATCGATGCTTCCTTTAGTATTCCCTTACCATATTTCTCCCGCCCACGTCCCTCCTTTCGCGCCCCGAGGGGCTTTATAACACTGCTACATTTCGGAAAATATTACTCCCACATAATCCCTTTCTTATTTATAAATCCTATTCTCGTTCACCCCTATTTGTTCTTATGTTCTTATCATGCCGCCATTTCTAGCACTCCCTCTACTTTGTTATTCATCTCTCTCTAACGGTCTTTCACCGTTCCGTCACTGATATTTCTCGTGTTCGCGGCTACCCCCGTCATCACCTGTTACTACACTGTTATCTTACCCGCTTTTCTTTTCACCTCCTCTCTTTTTTTTTTTTTGCGCTCGCTATCGTCCGTTATCTCGTAATTTTTTTTTGTTCTGTGCTTTCCCTATAGAAGAACTTCATAAATCCCTCCTAATCAATAGCTCACCTTTGTACTTTAGCCACACCGATCACGTCATACCTTTTAGTCACTTCCTCGCTAGACTTTGCTCATTTTCATAACATTCCTTATTATATTCACATAATATCCTGTTCGTAATCAACTTCATAGTGTCACACTTCTCAACTTTTGCCCTTTCGTCAATCTTATCTTTAATATCTCACAAGTCGTCTTGTCAGCACCTTTATATCCGTCACAACCCTCCTTTTTTGTAATCTGGTCTCAATTGTACTATTATTTCTTCTGGCTATAATCTCGTTATAAGTTATCCATGCTTATTAATTCAGTTGGTACCTTAATATAACACTCCATCAAGATTTGCCAATCTCTTCTAACTCATCTCTTAATATCACAAGCCCTTTCCAAATTCTTTTACCATGTCGATACCGACCTTTTAATTACCATTACCGCCAATTCAGTAATTAATTTATTTTTCAAGGTCACCATACTTGCAACTTAGTCAAATTCTATCTTTACTATTAACACGACCTTTCAAGACATATTACAAACCCCTATCTCATTTCCTTCTTATTTCCCCGGAAAAATTTCGCAGTTTCCTCTATATTTCCGACTATCTCAAAACCGTACGCAAGAAATACCAACAATGCCTCACAGCCAACATATATACACATATCATATCATTTTACAGCCACACAGGGCTCCCAATATTAACATCAGTATGAAAATGATGGGCTTACCTCGTATGTCCAATTCGAACTGCACCTGTTACACTTTCCTGTTTACTTTTCCCTTCCAATTTTTTTTTACTTTACATTTCAATCGTACTTTAATGCCTTAGTCAATATATGCCTTTCGTACCTTTACTTACCCGCTTGCTTTGTAACTTCCAGTATCATCAATCGCTTCCTTCCGTCGATGTCGTCCTTCACCGAAATCAAAGGTTAGTACGGAGAATCTCATTTCCTATGACTTGGCTCTATCGCACGATCTAAGATAGAAAGAGGGTCACGATTCCTAAATGCCCCAGCCTCCTGTTTATGAGAGGTGGCGGCTTCACACCATAAACAAGACTCGCCGGACACGGCTCGTAGACAATCCGAGGACGAACCGCTCGATACCACTTTTGTCACGACCCAACCCCGTAGGCCGTGACTAGTGCCCGAGCTGGGCACCCATACGGACCGATTAACCATAATCAGCGTACAGACAGATTGGACATATGCAAAAGTCGGTCATCGACCATAGCCGGCATAATAAGATCTTATACATACAAAGAAGTGAACCGTCGCCCCCAAAATATGTCACAAATACATATATATACATATCGTGTCGCAAATGATATCATATATAAGCCAGCAAGGCTATCAAAATACGGGGGGACGTCAAAACACAAATCACACGGACATGACCGAACAAAGTGACTACCCATACCACACACATGTATGTCTACGGACCTCAAGAGTAATAACAAAATCATATGACGGACAAAGCCCCCGCATCGTACCCGTGAATAACATATGCACATATACAATAACGAATACGGATCAAAGTATAGGCTCCAAAACAAAGGGAGCGCTCCAAGACAGGCCGAACAGAGTCCTAAGTCAGGATCGATATCTGTGCCGCGTGGCATGAAACGCGGCCCCCCTGAGAAAGGGGTCGATGCAGAATATGTCGAGTATGCAAAGCATGGAATATAGTAAACAAGATCATAATCAAAACCGAAGTACGTAAAAGCAAATGCAATGTCCGTAATATAAAAATGCTTACTCATAAAAACGTAAATCATGCATGGGGCTCTTAGAATATGGTCGCCCGCCCGTCGTTGGCGCCATAACACGACATCACACCGAAGGTTTCATATCTCCGTAACCCGACATATCCCCATAACACATCATAGCACACCATAACGCCATAACACAAGCATAACACCAAATATAAACGGAACCCGGCCCTCCAGCCGAGGAGCTCGGAACCGTAGCACAAGATCACACCGGAAAATAACATAATGCACACGATACATAACCGGCCCGGACTCGGTGAAAGAGGTAACAACCATATGCACGAGCGTAGTTGTGAGCAACTATATGCGCTTAAAACATTTTCAAAGACTCGATAGAATAATCAAAGTGAACCATCATTAAAAACCAAGTCGATAGTCAAATCAAGTTTCTTCCGAGTGTCGTCGAAAATGTATCAAATAGGACATTAGGACTCATAGATACGCATCCAACCATATGAAATAGCTTATGGAAATTAGGGGCATAATCGTCATTACAAACTCGATAGAGAAGTTAGTGATCGACGCTCGAGAGTTAAGACGATAGTCACACTGAGTCCCTTCAAGGGTCGTTAGCATTACACAAAGGAAAGTCTCGGGGCCCACGGACGAGTATCAAACCGATCCGGGTCCATCTACGTAAGTTGGAGACCTTATTCATTATAGAATCTCCCACGAACGTTTCGAAGCGATCCGAGCTCATCTATGAAAGTTACGGTCGTTCGTAGTTACAGAATCTTTTAAAAACAACATTCTTTATACAACATTGGTAATCCAATCATACAAAAGACTTAAGAACCATAATTTGACCATGTTAAAATTGCCAACATTAAGGAGTGAATAAGGATCGTAGTCAAGCTCGGATCTTAGGAATAGAGTTACCTCGAGACTCATGTCATAGCCTATTTACAATTAGGACATGCCAAAAGAAAGATAGGTTAGCTTTACATACCTTGTCCGCTTCCTAAGCTAATCCAAATTTAAGTCTTGGCTTCCCAAATCTACAACAACATCATTAGATACCAAACATTAGCCATAGGCACTCCGGAATTCAATTCTAGGCTAGCACTTTATCTACAGAAATTTGGGTAGCATTTCCCCTGTAAATTCAACAACCCCGAGAATTCAACTCGGCCAAATCTTCAACAACAATCCCAACAACCATACCAACAACATCAACAATCAATTCAGATGCATTCTAACGTCAATAACTCTTTTCTACATAATTCGACAACATTCCATTTATATTCAAATTAACTACATATGATCAAGCCAACACCAATGCTTATACATTAAAATACTAATCCGAAACCTTCCAAACGATATTCATGAACACTTTAAACAATTCACACAAGCAATCCAACCAATGGGCAACATCACCCGAAACCTCTCAAATTCCATAAGAACAACGACAACACATTTATTTTTTCCAAATTCATTAACTACACCACGATCCACACATTGACAACATAATTCTCATAAATTCAAGAAACTATGCCAAAATCACATTAACTTTTACAACAACCCACAAACAATTACAACTTCAATTTAAACCATTAAACCTTCATCTTCATCATATAATCCACAACAATCATCAACTAATACACTAAATAAAATTAGTCCATCATAGTCTACCAAAACAGCCCCCCCTACGGCCACACTTCAACACACAACATATCATGATTTCCATCCATTTTTTTCACACTACAACACATTCAAAACATCTATAACACATCTAATTCCAACCATTTAACCCACATAAAACAAATTTCCTTAATCCATAAATCTCAACAAAATAACAAACTAGTTTATAACGCTATTTTCTCCGTTCTAATCCGTTAAAACTCTAATTAAACTTGTTAACAATGAAAAAGGGACCTTAGTCTTACCTTAAGTATGCACCAAGACGTCACCCTCTTTCTTCGTCGATTTTTAGCTCAAATTGAAGGCAACGCAACGCACAACACTTTTTTCTTCATGAGCTTCGCTATTCGGGGCTTAGATTGTGGTCAAAATTTGGTTTCTCTCTCTACCTCTCCTCTCTCTCTCTCCATCTCAGAAAATTTTGGACGTTTTGGTCTGAAAAATGAAGGAGAAAGCTGAAAATTTCACTTAAATGGCATGGGTATTGAGCCTGACCCGACTTGGAATAGGGTTGGGCCGAATCCACTGTTCAGCTCGACCTTTCTACTTTAAAATATTCATATCTCCTTATCCCGATGTCACCTGTGGGTCCACAACCTTTGGTTGGAAAGCTAATTCGATTATCTACAACTTCTATCTTTGGTATTTTTCCAAATTCCAAACTTATACTACCGTTTCTGCCCGTCAAAGTCAGATCACCCGAAAACGTTACTTAAAAATATTTGCTTGGAGGACTTCCACTTTGATTTGGCTCAAGGGTCCTTCTTGAGTTGTGTTTAACTTCACATATATTATTCATATAACTTGTCATATGTCAAAAAAAAAAAAAATCTCAACATGGACCCCACCTCGCCTATGAATAATCCAACGTACAAAAATATGGGATATAACATTAAAAGTCTCAACCTCGTATCCCGAAATAGTCCTGTCCTTAACTTTCCATGGTTAGCTCGGAATGTCCCAATGTACAAAATACGGGATATAACAACTAGTCACGACCTACGAGGTTGGGTCGTGACGATGGCATCGAGCGGTTCGTCCGGGTGTCCGGACCGTGTCCGGCGAGTCTTGTTTATGGGTGTGAAGCCGGCCACACTTATAAATAGGAGGGTCAGCGGGCATTTAGGAATCGCTGACCTTTCTTTTGTCTTAGATCGTGCGATAGAGCCGAGTCTAGGAAGATCGCTTCGACGCCTTCTCTTGCGTAGGTACATTGATGAGAGATAAAGAGACCGGCTTCGGATAGTGGGGGTGCTAAGAAGGCCCCTAGAGTATCTTCAGGACCTCAGGCTCCAGGGCCCAGCAGGAGGTCGCGTACTAGACTGGGGAAAAGAAAAAGGGTGCGTCACAGCTCGAAGATTAGGGTGAGTTGGGATAGCGCTGGGAATATTTTGTAAGCAAAATAGGAGAAATTGTGTCTATATAAGTACGCACATGATATCCTGTACATGACTATATTGGCAAATATATGTATTCACAACCAATGTGATGGTATGTAGAAGGCATTGATTGGACAAGGTAACGGAGTTCCGGTGAAAGGAAAAATAAACGGCCCAAATGTAACAGGTAGGCTGATGTCGTTTCACCATAGGTTAAGCTGGGACGCAATAATGTTTGGAAAGAAAAGGAATTGAGTAGAAGGACGGCAAAGGGAGCAGAATGTCAGAATAAAAGAGCCGCCTAATTGAGGTTGGGAAATGCGGACATAAGGCAAATATAATCAGGTAATAATATAAGCACACCCCTAAAGGGGGGAAGCGGATACGAGAGATGCAAGTGCAAGATGTAAAGATTGCAACATAATGTGTGACCGGAAAGTTGAAAGATGAGATCTAAGAAAAGGAACAATAAAAGAGTTCGAATAAAGGATAACGAGATGACTTGAGAAACTGACAATGAGATAAAGAAGGTAAGAAGGAACATGACTGGTAGATACGGCTACATGCTATGGTAATAAAGGGAATTTCCCCCGATATCCGTACGGCTTTATAAGACTAGCCGAACATTCGAGGACGAATGTTCTAAAGGGGGGAAGGATGTTATATCCCGTATTTTGTATATTGGGACAATCCGGGTTAACTATGATAAGTTAGGGACAAGACCATTCCGGGATACGAAGTCGGGACTTTTGACCTTCGATTTTGTTTTGAGACATAAGTTGTTCATGAATTTATTGGTGTGGGACATTTAGGAAAATTTTGGGACCAAAAATGGAATATTTGAAAGTTGGTAAATCATGCAAAATTTGGCCCTTTGGCCGTGTGGACATGGAGTGGTGCCCACATATTTTGTGGCCAAATTTAATTGGTCCAACCCATGTGTAGGCCATGGACACATGTACAACTCTTATATGAAAGCATAAAAGATGACCACTAAGTCATCTTTCTTCATTCAACACTTAGAACAAAATCAAGAAGTTGAAGAACAACAATAGCAACCATTCGGCCAAACCCTTGAATTTCAAGACCAAGATTTAGCCATCACAAAAATATTTCCTTCAAGCAAATCCACCAATTGGAGGTCCCTCATTAACGTGGAGTTGTTGTTTGGGCCAATAGATCACTCGTTTTCATCATTCACCACCCTAGCCAAGTTGTAAAGTTGAAGGGAAAAGGTAAGATTTAATCTTGTTTTATGTGTTGTGAATGATGTATGCATGTTGTAGTATGCCAAAATGGATGAAAATCATGAAATATGGCATGTTGGAGGTGAAGCCGTGCATGGTGTGTATGGCCGTGTAGGTGTGTGTGTTGTGTTGAGATGATGAATTGATTCTATGTAGCATGTTTAGTTGTGTAGTGTGAAGAAAAGAATGAGAATCATCAACATATGTATATGTGTAGTGTTGACCGAATATAGGTCATATTATATGACAAGAATGGATTAATTCTATTTCGAATTTTGATTGTGTCGTTATGAATTCTATGTTGGCGATAAGAGTTTAATGACTCAAGATTGAGGTTGTAATTGCATGGGCTGATTTGGAGAATTGTGTGCATTTAATGTAATTTTTATATTTATGAGAATGACATTGTTAGAGTGTGGATTGTTGGTGCAAATCATGATTTGGAAGTGAGGAATGGGCTATGGTTGTGTTCTCGGGTTTGGGGCAGAATTCGGGTGAGTTGGGATGTTGTTTGGGATGTTTAAAATGTTGTATGAATTGTTTAAAATGTTCTTGGATATTGTTGGTATGGGTTCGGGCTAGTATTTGAATGTATGAGCGTTGATGTTGGCTTGAATGTAAGCCGTTGAATTGAATATTATGAATGTTGTTGAATAATGTAAAAGAGGGTTACTAATGTTATATTGCTTTTCGGATTGATTATTGATGTTGCTAGTTTGGTTGTTGGTGTTGTTGTTGTTGATTTGGCCGAGTTAAATTCTCGGTTGGTCTATTTACGTGGGAAGTGCTGCAAAATTTCGTAGAATTAAGTGCTAGTTTGGAATTAAACGCCTAAACGTCTATAGCTAATATTTGATATCCGTTGACGTTGTGTAGACCTTGGGGAGCCCGAGACGTAGGTGGGCACTAGCTTGAGTTTGGATTAGCTTTGAGAGCGATCGAGGTATGTAAAGCTCAATCCTTCCTTCTTTTGGCATGCCTTAGTTACAAATAGGCTATGACACGAGCCTCGAGGGAATTCTACTCTCGCGATCCGAGCATGTTTATGATTCCTATTTGTTTCTTGGTATTCGTATGCTTGATGTGATGAAATATTGGCCCTCATGTCTTTGGAATATTTGGTTTTCAAATGTTGTATAAAAAGTTTTGTTTTTAAAGAGTTCCGTAACTACGAACGACCGTAACTTTCACCGAAAGGCTTGGATTGCCTCGATATGTTCGTAGGAGCTCTTATAGCATATGATGATTATGTTTTCCATAGGCGGGCCCGACTTGGGTCGACACCCATCCGTGGGCCCCGCGACTTTCCTTTATGCACTTCTGATGATTTTTGAAAGGATATGATATGACTATTATTCCGATTTCAAGTACGATCAGTTTACTTATCTTTTGAGTTTATAATAATGATTCGATAACATATGATGACTTTAGATTTCATGGGCGGGCCCGGACTGATTTAACGTATTTCCGTGGTCCCTGAGATTTTCATTTGTAAAGTCCTAATGACTTGTTTTTGAACAAACTTAGCATGATTTCCGTTTTGACTCTCGAGTGTCGACTACTTGCTTATCCATTGAATCAGTAACGTCGTAATGATGTATGTGCATATGATCCTGATACGTACTTACGATTTTTCTAAAAGTTCTGTTGATATCTTCCCGAGTGACGTTCGGGGAAACTTGATCGACTATTATCTTGGCTTTAAAAGAAGAGAGTTTGTTTTGATCACATCATTGAGTCTGTAATGATGTTTGATGTGCTTATGGTTTCGCACTACTCTGCTCGTGCGAGCTGTTATTATTCCGATTCACCGAGTCCCGGGCCGGGTATGTGTTCGTGCACAGATTCACTGCATTATTCACCGAGTCCCTCACTAGAGGGCCGGGTACGATATATGTATGATGATATGATGATATGGGGATGGCGGCCAGGATGGCATATGATGATTCTACCCACCGAGTCCCGAAAGGGACGGGTACGCTATTCACCGAGTCCCTCACTAGAGGGCCGGGTACGGTATATGCATATATGTGACGGCATGATGTCATGATTATGATATGATTTTACTCACCGAGCCCCTCACTAGAGGGCCGGGTACGATATGCATGTATGTATGATTATATGATGACTATGCATGATGATTATATGACCTTATCCACCGAGCCCCTCATTGGAGGGCCGGGTACGATGTACGTATATTATGATTCGATGATATGATATGGACACGTATGATATATGATTTAAAGGCAAGTCTTTTGATTTTTCTGATTACTGTACGGGTTTCTGTAAATTCCAGTTCGGTTACGATTATGTCTATTGCATTCCATGCTTTACATACTCGCATATATATTACCGACCCCCCCTTGCCTTCGGGGCCGCGTTTCATGCCCGCGCGCGTACGCATGATTCGGTGATCCGCCAGTCTAGGACACCTATTCTGTTGTTGGAGTGCTCCTTTTATTCCGGAGCCCACATTTTGGTATATATTCGTTCGTTACATATGTATTTGTTTGTCAGGGGTACGGCGGGGCCCTATCCCATCATATGAGTCTGTTGGTCTGTTTAGAGGTCTGTAGACGTATAAGTGGGTTGTGCCTACTTCTGTACAGGTGTGTGTGTATGTTATATGTTCTGGGCGATCCCATTCGCCGTGGCAGCCTTGTCGGCTTGCATTTGTATACGTTTTGGGGCCGATGCGCCATTTGATAGCCTTGCCGGCTCCTGATATACATGTGTTTGTGTTTGAGACAGTTTGAGATAATCCGAGACAGTGTCTGATATTTATATACGCATAAGCTATCTGTTTGTGATTCGGATTCGATAAATGTGTTTGGGTGCCCAGCTCGGGCACTAGTCACGACCTACGGGGTTGGGTCGTGACACTATCTATATTCCTCGGATTTAGATGAGGGAGATGACGATGAGGAGTACACTTCACCTTATAGCCCACCAGATCAGGCTGGAGACCGATCATCTACAGGTATATGAGTCCTTATTGGTATTTGTTCGATGTATGTGTAATTGCTGTATGATTGTCACGTAATAGCGGCAAGCAGAAATTTAAGGGCCGATTACCAAATATATATAAGTCACGGCGATTAAGGTATGTTCACTACCATTATGGATCTGGAAGTCTAGGACGGAAAGTAGTCGTATCCGTAGGTGAAAAGTGAATACTGAGGATTGAAAGAGGGCTAAAATGGTAATTATGTTATGAGAGCATTTTGAAATCTGTTAAGACTTCAACTTACTCCAGATTATGTGATGAAGGTTGTCGGGGAGGTGGACGCGATCATACTAGTGTTAAAGCATCGTATTTCATCAGAGTTCCAAAGTTAAGTGTCACGACCCAACCCCGTAGGCCGTGACTGGTGCCCGATCTGGGCACCCAAACGTATCTATCAAACACTATCTCAAAACATAACGAACGCAATCAAATATATAACGAGCGATAAGGCTATATTTCAAATTTAGATAATTTCGAAAAATTTCGGCAGAGTTTCCTTTGTTTTCCGGACTATCCAAAATAACCCCGCGTTACGTAAAAATACCAACAAAGGCCACGCGGGGCCAACAAAATATCATATATACGTATGCGACCCGCCGCGGCGAAGGGATCGCCCAACACACCGTATACAAACACAACATACGGAAGTAGGCACACCACAAAATATGTCCACGACCTCTAGACAGACACATACGGAATCATATGACGGGACGGGGCCCCGCCGTACCTTAATAGTCCAAATATACATAAGAACATACATGACAAAGGTATATACCAAATGTACGCTCCTGATCAAAGGAGCAATCCAATATAGCAAGAAGTGGGGCCTACGGCGGAGGATCACCAACGTACGTACTCGCGGGCATGAAACGCGCGACCCGAAGAGCGAGGGGTCGGACGAAAAGAGGTACCGAGTATGTAAAGCATTGAGTACGTAAATCCAAACCATAAACAAAATAAAAATACGGAAAGAAGATATCGAATCAATATAACAAAATCAGACCAGGACATATATACATAATGCAAATCAAAATCATGCATAACGCTCGAATGTGGTCACCACTCCGACACCGGTGCCACAACACAAGATACTCCGTGTGGCTCTTTCAAATCTCCGTACAAATCCCAAATATATCGTAACACACATCATACATATCGCGACATATCATCAACAAAACAATCATATCATAGGCCATATCACAAAGATAACTCCATATACGGTAACCGGCCCCCTATGGCGAGGTCTCGGAAAGCGAAACACATCATACTACCGAATTTATTATAAGGCGCACGATCACAAAACCGGCCCGGAACCGGTGAACGAAGTCATAATAAGGCACGAGCGGAGTCGTGAGCAAACAATGCAATTTATATGTCAAAATAGCCTTTCAAAACTTGGTTACTTAATAAGTCAATTCATTAACCAAAATAGTCAAATAATTAATTAGTTCGGTCAGGTTTACCTTTACAAAATATTTCCAAAGTGGTACGTATGACTTCAAAACATAGCCTAGTATTTCATAGGGTTCAAAACATTATTTCATGATGGCCAAATTCAAAATCGAAGATTCTTTATCGAAATTTATCCAAAAAGAGATCTAGTGGAACAAATAAGGCATCTCGGGGTTAGCGGGCCCACCTCGGGTCAAGTCGAGGTGGCAACCATAAATCTATGGACGTTTAGAGTCTATAAGATCATACATGGAGATTTCAGTAAATTTGATCACCTTTACATAGTTTTCGGACGTTTGATTGCTTTTCAGTCAAAATGGAGTCTTTTAAGGTTCAATTGAATTGAATGAATAGTAGTCATTTTATAGATCGGATTTCGAGGAGCGAATGCTCCCGAGGGTACGATATCGATCTAGTATACTTAAGGCATGCCAAAATAAAGAATGGGTAGCTTTACATACCTTATATGCGTCTTACGCTCGTCCAAAACTCAAATCCCGTTTCGCTCGAAAATGCGCAAATGGTCAAAGTTACCAATTAGAGGTTTTTAAGCTCAAGAATTCCCTTAACTTCATTTTTGTCTACCGAAATTTCGGCAGCATTTCTCCTATATATATAACATCCCCGAGACTTAGCTCGGCTTAATAGACATCAACACAACAGCCCAAACATTACAAACATCATAGCCACAACTAAATCATTCTAACTTCAATGTTCTTCCTCACTATATAAGTTGACAATTTTTCATTCAAACTTCACAATACCAAACTAGGGTCCACATCATTATATTCATTCACTTATCCAAGGTTATTCAAACATGCCTCAATAATATTCCAAGCAATATACATAAGTTCAAACAATTCGCTACCTTCCATATTGTATCCCAAACGTCAACAACTACGACGAACTTACTAACCTCTCGCATTGTTTTATTCCAAATTCATTAACAACAACCGTAAGTCATATTTAAAGTCTTCATATCATAATTATACAAGGATATACACGAATATACCAAAATCATATGCTTTCCCATAATAATCCGTAACCATTTCCAACGCCAATTCAATTCGTTAAGCATTCATTTACGTCATAAATACCACAACGACGCAACTAATCAACTTAAACAAAATCAACTTCACTTGCCTTCCACACTACACAAGTCACGGCCACAACACCACACACACACACACCCACGGTTTCATGCATACATCAAAACCACGAGGTTCTCGCCTATTCTCAATCCTTATCATATTCATACCAATTCCATAACATTAAAAAGGGTAAAATTCCTTTTACTTTGAAATCCCAATTTGCCACAAACGTCGCTCTCTTTGCCAAACTAATTGTATCACGTCTGAGAGCGCTCAACTTTGCTACAAATATGAGAAGGACAAGATTTTTAAGTTAGAACCAAAGCTTGAAATTTTTTTTTCTCTCTTGAATGGGGTTCGGCCGAGAGGGCTGTTGATGATTGCTTTCTCTTTTTTTTTTTTTTTTGCTTTGTGTTTCTTGAAAATTCTAAGGCATGCAATGATATATATCCAACTAAAGGTCATGTGAAAATCACATGACCATTTAATGCGGCTTGGGCCTAGCCTTGGCCGCCACCCCCTTGGACTTGGGCTCAAATTTTTTCCAATTTTTCTTGGCCCAATTGAAAATTCTCGTTTTGTAATTCCGAAACAATTTTCCAAAATTCCAAATTTGCCCTCGGCCTTCCCCGATGTCTTTGCACCAACACTTTCATAACGACATAGACATATTTACTAAAATCAATTTATTTCCTTATAACATACAAGTCTTAATTATTTCCATGATTTCCAAACATGCGAAAACACTGGACATAACAAGGCCAGCTACCCCGATAAGTGTTACGAATTACCTGTACCCCTATCCCGGCCGCGGTAAACCAGAGCTTGCTCTGCTATCTACGTTCCTCGAACTTAGATGAGCGAGATGATGGAGGCCAAACAAGTGAATTCTCCGGTAGACGATGATTTAGAGTATACTTCACCTTTTAGATCACCGTATCGAGTAGAAACCGATCGACATGTGTATACGAGACTTTATTGAAATTTCCCATGTATGTGCATTTGCTATAAATTATTACCTAATAGCGGCGAACGAAAATCAAAGGGACCGTCAACCAAGTATTTATAAGTAACCGCGACTGTGTGTTCTCGTCACCATGGGAATTTTGAAATCCAGGATGGAAAGTAGTCATACACATGTGAAAGTTGATATACGACGTAAGTTTGTTATTTTCATACCGTTATTGATATTGGGAGCCCCGTGTGGTCGTGATATGATATGATATATAAATATGTTGGCCCCGTGTGGCATAGTTGGTATTTCGCGCGTGCAAGTTTGAGATAGTAAGAAATACTTCGCCAAAATTTTCCTAGAAATAAGTATAGGTTTGTAATATGTCTTGAAAGGTCGTGCCAATCGTAATGATATGATTTGACTAAATTGCGAGTACCTACCGAATCTCGAGAAATAAGTTAATTTTCCTAGAAATATTGATATGGTAAAAAGAATTTGAAAGGACTTGTGATACTAAGAGATAATTTAGAAAAAGACCGGGTAATCATGCCGATACAAATATCAAACGCTACTTCAAACACATCACAAACTCAAACATATATATATATACATATATCGAAAGCCGATAAGGCTATCCGATGGCACACTGGCCCAAAACATATAATATACAAACACACCTGTACAGGATAGGCACACAACCCACATATACATCTACAGGCCTCTAAACAAACCAACAATCATATGACGGGACGGGCCCCGCCGTACCCCCGAACACACACACGCACATATATATGCAACGAACGAGTATATACCAAGATATAGGCTCCGGATAAAAGGAGCACTCCAACACACAGATAGGAACTCCTAAACCGGCGGGTCGCCAACCGGTCGTCCGTACCGCGGGCATGAAACGCACCCCCGAAGAAAGGGGTCGCATTTAAATATGTACCGAGTATGTAAAGCAGAAATACAAGAAATAATCTGAATCACACTCGAAACCGAAGTACCGAAAGTAAGTACATTTCCAAATGCCAAATGTTTATTTTCAAAATAGAAAACATGCAAAAGGGCACAGAAAATATGGTCGCCCGCCTGTCGATGGCGCCATAACACAGCATAACACCAGAAAGTTTCAAATCTCCGTACAACCCCGAACGCAACACATCATCACAACACATCATAAGCCATATCACAAAGATAACTCCATAAACGGAACCCGGCCCTATGGCGAGGTCTCGGGAACCGTAGCACAAAGATAACTCCGCAATATATCATAGTGCGCACGACAACAAAACCGGCCCGGGAACCGGCGAACGATATACCAACAACCGCACGAGCAGAGTCGTGAGTAACCATATGCATAAAATCATTATCATAGGTTCAAAAAGTAAGTAAAATAACCATACTTGGGGATCGGGAAAATCGTCATACCAAACTCTCTCAAACGTCATCGAAAAATGCAAAAGAGGGTCGCGGGACCCACGGACGAGTGTCAACCCGAGCCGGGCCCGCCTATGGAAAACATACTCATCACACGTCATACAACCTCTCACGACGATATCGAGGCAATCCGAGCCCTTAGTCGAAAGTTATGAGCGTTCGAAGTTTCAACATTGTTTAAGAATAAAACTCTTTTGAAAACCAAGTTTTTATGCAACTTTAAAATCAATTTTTTTTCAACAACATCAAAACCAATATTTTCTCACATCAACACACGAGTACCAAAAGACAAACGCGAATCATAGACATGCTCGGATTATAAGAATGGAATTCCCTCGAGGCTAGTATCGTAGCCTATATTGAACTAAGACATGCCAAAAGAAAGAAGGGTTAAGCTTTACATACCTCGCTTGCACACAACGCTAATCCAACCAAACTTATATCTCGAACTCTCCAAGATCTACATAACATCAATAAATACCAACATCAACCATAGGCATTTGAAAGTTCATTTTCAACTAACACACACTTCTACGGAAAATTTGGGCAAGACTTCCTTATAAATAGACCAACCCCGAGAATTCAACTCGGCCAAATCAACAACACAACAACAACAATCATTCCAACAACATTCATAATCAATATGAAACGCATTTGAACATTAATAATTCTTCTCCACGCTATTCCAACAATATTCCAATTAATCTTACTACGACTTCATACATACAACCAACATGTAATCAAACTAACACATATTCAATTATCAATCCAAAACCATTCACACAATGTTCAAGAACTCTTTGAATAATTCATACAATATTTCCAACAATCCAACAAACACTCCATTCCACCCGAAATGATCCTCAAACCCGAGAACCTCAACTCTAACCCACTCCTCGACTTCAAATCATGATTTGTCCCAACAATCTATAATCTAACCATATCATTTCCATAAACATAAAAATTACACTAAATGCATCAAACCTTCCAAATCAGCCCATAACATTTACAACACCAAATTAAGTCATCAAACCCTCATTTCCAACATAGAATCCACATAACACAACAACCAAAATTCCAAGGAAACTTAATTCATTTCTTGACACACACACAAGGGTCATATTCGGCCAACACATCCATATTTCTATGTCATGATTTTCATTCATTCCAACACTCTACAATAACCAAACATGCTACATACACTTAGTTCATCACTTTTAACACAATACACACACATACACGGCCAACTAGTACCACACGGCCTTGACTTCAAACACAAAGATTCCATGAATTTCATCCATAACAACACACAACAACACAAATAAACCATTCATAACTCATAAAACAAGGTTAGAGTTTACCTTTCTTCACAACCCCTTAACTTGTCCAAAGTTGGTCAAGGATGAAAACGGACAATCCAACGCTCCAAACAACAACTCCACGTTAACGAGCACCCTTGAATTAGTGGGTTTGCTTAGAGGAAATAATTTTTGGAAGGCTTGTTCTTGGTCTTGAAATTTGGAACTATGGCCGAATAGGTTGGGGTTTTTCTCCAAGGTTCTTGTTTTTTTTTCTTAAGTGTTAAAGATGATGAACAATGGTCCCTTAGTCATCTTTTAATTGCAACTTATAGCCAACCATGTGGCCATGGCCCACTCCAAGAGTGGCCGGCCACATGGCCCCATTTTCCACCTTCCATTTTTTTCAATAATAGACCATTTTCCAATATTCCATCCTTGGTCCCCAAATTTTCTTAAATGTTTCCATACCAATAACATCATACATACTTAGGTCTTACGACAAAATCGAAGGTCACACGTCTCGACTTCGCATCCCGGAATGGTCTTAATCCTAACTTTTCATAGTTAACCCGAATCGTCCCGTCGTTCAAAATACGGGATGTAACATCCTTCCCCTTTAGAACATTCGTCCTCGAATGTTCAACTAGTCTTATAAGGTCGTACAAGGACCTCGGGGAAGATTCCCATTATTTATAAATGCTAATTATCGACTTCCGGATCCCTACTCGCCACTATCAAACAACATTCATACAACAAACACACATACATAAGGACATTACAAGAAAGCTCATATACCCGGATCCGCATTCGGTGCCGCCTCGGATCCCGCCTACACCGCCAAAGCATATATGCGGTTTGAAGGACCGCCGGAACCGGGGACTCCGCCGCGACCTCTCGCCACGGCCTCCCGGTGCCGCACACCCCGACCCATAGGGCGCGTAGCCGCCGACGAAGATGAACCGGCAAGAATGATCCGGTAGGCCGCGCCGCACCGCCCAAACTAACCCCGGGGGGCAATCCCTCATCCGATGGCCCCGACGGCCACAACTAAAACAAGCACCACCGGCCCGAAACACTCTCCCGGCGTGTGGCCTCCCACAAGTGGGGGCACGGAGGTCGGGTGGTCTCATCCGACCGGGACCTCCGCTTGCCCGAGGACCTAAGGCCCTAGAACTCGGTCCGCCCGGGACGGTCCCGCGTCATCAAATCTCCTATTAACGGACCGAGTATCCCGGCCTCGGCGGCGGAAAATATCCACTGATCGATACCGAGGTCGCCGCCCGCCGCGGAAATCTCCCCGAATAGCCCGCCGATCCGGCCCTCGGGCGGCCTCCCGTCACGATCTCTCTTCGGACCGCTCGGCTCGATGCCGGTCTTCCATTCCCCGGGCGCGCGCCCGCAACCGGCAATGTCCATATCGGTCCGCGCCGCCATTGTCATGCGCACTATCAATCGGTAGCCGTCTAACCCTATCACATACCGATGCATTCGGTCGGCCATATCCGCCACTATAGCAGTGCATACCGGGCCGCAGAATCAAATTCCAAGTTATATTCACGAACACTCCGACCCCTCCGTCGTATCTCGCGCAAATCTATCAACCCTTGCCCTCCGCAACTCCGGCGAAAGTGACGGAGAAAGGCGGCCGTAAACTCGTCCCACGTAGCCGGGGAAGCATCCTCACCCCCGGATAGCTCCCGTGACTCATACCGCCTGGCCGCAACATCTCGCCTCCGTGCGAGGCTAACTCAACGGACTCGGTCTCTCGAAGCCCCGACCGCCCCACGCACGTCTCATCCCCCGAACGAAGTCATGGGGGTCCTCCTCGGGCTTAGACCCGAAAACTCGGGGGGCCACACGTCGAAGTCACGAACCCTCGGCTATCACGCCCGTCGCCATCATCATTGCCTCTCTCGCCCGCGTCCCCGAACCCGACCGCCACCGCCGTGGTCAACAACCGTACGGCCTCCCTCGGCGTTCCTGCCCTCCGTATCCGGCTGGGGAGCGGGCGCTGGAACTGCTGAGGGGCCTACTCCAGCCTCCCTGGGCGGTGGAGTGGCTGAACCCTCTGAATGTAAAACAGTACCGGGCCTAGTCTGCGCACGAGCCCGTGTAACCCTCGGCGCCCGACTAGCCTCATCTGCCTTCGCCTTGCCCTTCTGGGCGCCGTCGTCTTCTTCGGAGGCATCTCTGAAAAGCATAACAACTGATCAGAAAAAAGTCATCCTAATAGCACGCTCTATCGCACGATCTAAGATTCAAGGAAAGGTAACATCCTAAATGTCCCGTAGCCTCCCGTTTATAGATGTGGTGCACAACACACCGATAAACAAGACTCTACGAGACACGGCCGTAGACATTCCGAGGACAAACCGCTCGATACCACTTTTGTCACGACCCAACCCCGTAGGCCGTGACTAGTGCCCGAGTTGGGCACCCAAACGCATTCGTCGACCCGAATCACACACACACACACAACCGGCTTATGCCGATACAAATATCAAACGCTACTTCAAACACATCTCAAACTCAAACGCATATATATATACATATATCGAAAGCCGGTAAGGCTATCCGATGGCGCACTGGCCCAAAACATATAATATACAAACACACCTGTACAGGGTAGGCACACAACCCACATATACGTCTACAGGCCTCTAAACAAACCGACAGAATCATATGACGGGACAGGGCCCCGCCGTACCCCTGAACACACACACGCACATATATATGCAACGAACGAGTATGTACCAAAATATAGGCTCCGGGATAGAAGGAGCACTCCAACTCAGCAGGATAGGAACCCTAAACTGGCGGGTCGCCAAACTGGTCGTCTGTACCGCGGGCATGAAACGCAGCCCCGAAGAAAGGGGGTCAGTACGAAATATGTACTGAGTATGTAAAGCAGGAAATACAGTAAATAACTGAATCACACTCGAAACCGAAGTACCGAAAGTAAGTACATTTCCAAAATGCCAAATGTTTATTTTCAAAATAGAAAACATGCAAAAGGGCACAGAAAATATGGTCGCCCGCCTGTCGATGGCGCCATAACACAGCATAACACCGGAAGGTTTCAAATCTCCGTACAACCCCGAACGCAACACATCATCACAACACATCATAAGCCATATCACAAAGATAACTCCATAAACGGAACCCGGCCCTATGGCGAGGTCTCGGAACCGTAGCACAAAGATAACTCCGAATATATATCATAGTGCGCACGACAACAAAACCGGCCCGGGAACCGGCGAACGATATACCAACAACCGCACGAGCAGAGTCGTGAGTAACCATATGCATAAAATCATTATCATAGGTTCAAAAAGTAAGTAAAATAACCATACTTGGGATCGGGAAAATCGTCATACCAAACTCTCTCAAACGTCATCAGAAAAGTAAAAAGAAGGTCGCGGGACCCACGGACGAGCGTCAACCCGAGCCGGGCCCGCCTATGGAAATCATACTCATCACACGTCATACAACCTCTCCCGACGATATCGAGGCAATCCGAGCCCTTAGTCGAAAGTTACGGCAGTTCGAAGTTTCAACATTGTTTAAGAATAAAACTCTTTTGAAAACCAAGTTTTTATGCAACTTTAAAATCAATTTTTTTTTTCCAACAACATCAAAACCAATATTTTCACACGTCAACATACGAGTACCCAAAAGACAAACGCGAATCATAGACATGCTCGGATTATACGAATAGAATTTCCTCGAGGCTAGTATCGTAGCCTATATTCAACTAAGACATGCCAAAAGAAAGAAAGGTTAAGCTTTACATACCTCGCTTGCACACAACGCTAATCCAACTCAAACTTATATCTCGAACTCTCCAAGATCTACATAACATCAATAAATACCAACATCAACCATAGGCATTTGAAAGTTCATTTTCAACTAACACACACTTCTACGGAAAATTTGGGCAAAGACTTCCTCTATAAATAGACCAACCCCGAGAATTCAACTCGGCCAAATCAACAACACAACAACAACAATCATTCCAACAACATTCATAATCAATATGAAACGCATTTGAACATTAATAAAGATTCTTCTCCACATATTCCAACAATATTCCAATTAATCTTACTACGACTTCATACATACAACCAACATGTAATCAAACTAACACATATTCAATTATCAATCCAAAACCATTCACACAATGTTCAAGAACTCTTTGAATAATTCATACAATATTTCCAACAATCCAACAAACACTCCATTCCACCCGAAATGATCCTCAAACCCGAGAACCTCAACTCTAACCCACTCCTCGACTTCAAATCATGATTTGTCCCAAAGAATCTATAATCTAACCATATCATTTCCATAAACATAAAAATTACACTAAATGCATCAAACCTTCCAAATCAGCCCATAACATTTACAACACCAAATTAAGTCATCAAACCCTCATTTCCAACATAGAATCCACATAACACAACAACCAAAATTCCAAGGAAACTTAATTCATTTCTTGACACACACACAAGGGTCATATTCGGCCAACACATCCATATTTCTATGTCATGATTTTCATTCATTCCAACACTCTACAATAACCAAACATGCTACATACACTTAGTTCATCACTTTTAACACAATACACACACATACACGGCCAACTAGTACCACACGGCCTTGACTTCAAACACAAAGATTCCATGAATTTCATCCATAACAACACACAACAACACAAATAAACCATTCATAACTCATAAAACAAGGTTAGAGTTTACCTTTCTTCACAACCCCTTCACTTGTCCAAAGTTGGTCAAGGATGAAAACGGACAATCCAACGCTCCAAACAACAACTCCACGTTAACGAGCACCCTTGAATTAGTGGGTTTGCTTAGAGGAAATAATTTTTGGAAGGCTTGTTCTTGGTCTTGAAATTTGGAACTATGGCCGAATAGGTTGGGGAATTTTCTCCAAGGTTCTTGTTTTTTTTTTTCTTAAGTGTTAAAGATGATGAACAATGGTCCCTTAGTCATCTTTTAATTGCAACTTATAGCCAACCATGTGGCCATGGCCCACTCCAAGAGTGGCCGGCCACATGGCCCCATTTTTTCCACCTTCCAATTTTTTTCAATAATAGACCATTTTCCAATATTCCATCCTTGGTCCCCAAATTTTTCTTAAATGTTCCATACCCATAAAATCATACACACTTAGGTCTTACGACAAAATCGAAGGTCACACGTCCCGACTTCGGATACGAGTACCCGAATGGTCTTAATCCTAACTTTTTATAAATGTACGATAAGAATAAACATGGATGAACCGATTGAAAATCGTCCCGTCGTTTTCACAAAAAAAAAAAAAAATTAAGACACGACAAAAAAAAATGGACGAATGAAATGGTAAGGGATATTCTAAAGGAAACACCCAAGATAGACGTAATTAATTGAGTACGAGTATGGAACGAAAAGGAGAATATATAGTTATGAACTTAAAAGTGTAGTACGATGACAAGGTGATAAGATTTCGGTCATTAAAATGAATTTGATATGATTTTGAGTAAGTTAGAAGTCGATACGAGTATGGACAAAAAGGGCATAAGGCATAAAAGGAGTACGATGACGCGTATGTATGACTTTTTCGTAAGTTAGTGGACATCCTCAAGGGACAAAGACGGTGGGCTTGAGGAATAAATGGTGTATTATAAAGGAAACAGATGACATAGGTTGGGATAAAGATACTATTTCAAGAGAACTTTGGACACTTATCGTCGGAATATAAATACTGCCTAGTTGAGATTGGAACTGTCACACCCCAATCTTGATCAGGGTGTGATGGGCACCCGACCCTTACCTAGGGTCGAGCGAACCCTCTGACTCTCATTCCATGCGTAAAATTTTTCCTCTAAGTCAAATACACACATGACAAGGCTTACTAAAAATATTCTTTCTGTCGCTTTCCGAGCAAATCGAATTTGTAACTGTATAAAACTTGTATCATAATACAAACTAACACGTTGGCCTATGGCCCACCGACAGACCGAATACGGTACCCACGACTACGTCGCAAAGTCTCTAACCGTAATCGAAATCCTAGCACATGTACTCGACTCGGCTACACTCCGGGCCAAATGGAGCTTGCCAACTTTGGGAACGTCTTCTATATTAACTTCAATCCGTCTGGGTGTACCTGCGCGGCATGAAACGCAGCCCCCAGAGAAGAGGGGTCAGTACGAGCAATGTACTGAGTATGTAAGACATGAACAGTAACAACATAGTAAGAGCTGTAGAGCATATCATATAAAGAGAGATTTCTGTACGCATGAGACATGTCTTGGGAAGCTGTATCTGTACATATGGAACATATCACGTATAAGACTGTAACCTGTGCAGAGTAATAACTGTATGGAAACATAGGATAAAAGAGCAACCTGTACATATGAGTGCCACTCAGGGCGGAGGCCATGCATGCCTAGCTTTTTCTCTTTCTTTTTCTGAGCACGGTGTCTCATATTCTTATACATAGAAAACAGATACCTTTCGGAAAACGGTACTTTTTACTCGCATTTACAGACGCCGAATTCATCGGCTCTCCCACCCCCTCCCCAACAGTGTCCCAAGTATATCATATTATATATATATCATACATCACATAACGAGTACGCCGCGTACGGCTCTCCCATATCCCGCGTCCGGGCATCCCGCGTCCGGGATGATAAGCCAGCTGAATCAGGTGGACACAGTTGCCCTTCCCCATTCCCCATATACATATACATTCATCAATATCATGTATCATATACATTATCATATAAACAGCATGCATGGGAGCCCAAGGAAAGTCATGTACCTATCGGAGTGACGTAAGGTCGGTAACCTCCGATGATGTTATGGAATAACCATGGGCGCTTGCCTCACCTTGAAGGAACAATTAATTTAAGGCGAGACTAACAATGGAGAGCGACATTATGAGAAAACATGGAATCGGATCATAGGACATCATATGCGTTTATCTGAGAGACTTCGAAATCTTTAGGAAATAACACCATAGCTAGGAATAGAACCAAAGATCAAGGATCGGTTTATCACTTTCATACTCGCTTTAGATTCTTGACTTAAGGCTCATAGTCAAGGAGTCATCCTTGTCATGCTTATCATAGACATGTTCCTCCCTTTTACATCATCGTTATCACTTTTATCATGGAAATATTCCCCTTAGAACGCTTACAACATTTGTCGGTGGGTAAACGGAGCACTAAAGAAAATCCGGGGACAATGGGCCCACCTCGGGTCAAATGAGGCGGCGTACACAATTGACGTATAATACGTTTCATGACAAGACTTATGAGAGTTTTGGGGTAGTCGGATCTTATTTATGCAAGTTCTAGAGGTCTAGGAAGTTTTCCCACATTTTGCACAATTCCTATTTCAATTTCTTGAATGAATAGTAACTAATTTCAATCTCGGTTTTCTAGGAAAGGAATTATCCCCGAGGCCCGTGTTCAAGCCTACTACGTCTAAGACATGCCAAAGAAGGAAAGTGAAGTCTTACATACCTCTTTCCGCTCCTTCTGCTACTCCAAATGCGGGTTGCAAATCCACCAAAATCTACGATTTGGTCATGTTTACCAAATGATGATTAGTGCACTTCGAATTGGGTTCTTAAATGAAACTTGGCTACCGAAATTTCGGCAGATTTCCCCGTAAATATACCATGCCACCAAGTTTAACTTGGCCGATTTCAATCAACCAACGATCCCGGAATACAACCCGGCCAAACTAACAACATTACCAACAATCATACTAATAATTTCAATCAACATACTACTTCCTTCAAGACTTTCCAACTCCAATAAAAACAATAACAACCTTGTGATTTATATTCCAACACACCATACTAACATCATTGTCTTCCATACCTGCAAGAACATTACATTCAATTAACATAAACTTTTATTTGCGACATGAAATCCACAACCAAACTTTCCATTCATCATACCCTTCCATCACCCATACCACTCGGCCAATACTCACATATATGCATATTTTTCATGAATTTTCATCCTTTTCTTTACATTACAACAACAACAACAACAACATGCTCTATAAAATCAACCCATCCTTCCATGCACACAACACACTACACGGCCACACCATGCATACACGGCCACATCCATAATTTCTACATTTCATGCTTTTCATTTATTTCCATCATAAAATACATAACAACAACAATTAAAATTCTACATAGGAATTGAATCATCACTTCCATACCATGCAAGCACCTATACGGCCACATGCACAACACAATTTATTTTCATGATTTTCATTCATTTTCACCTACTACAACACTCAACAACATGCATAGACCATCCATAACACGTGAGAAGAGACTAAACCTTACCTTTTTCCTTCAACTTCTTCACTTGACTATGGTGCGAAAACGATGAAACGAATGCCCTATCTTCCGAAACAACTATACCACGTTGTAGAGGACCCTTGAATTGGTAGGAATACATGAAGAAAATAATTTTTGGAGCGAAATTTCTCATGGCCAAATTTCCATGGGTTGGCCGAACCCCATGGCTTCATGCTCTCCTCTTTCTTTTGTTCTTTCTTCCTCCAAATTTGTTGAATTAAAAGATGACTTAATATATATGCATGCCTTCCACCATTTTTTCCATATTTGCATTTAAGCCCTCAAGTATGGCCTTATATCCTCCTTCTCCCTCTCTAGAATTTTCTTCTTTTTTCTTGATTTTTCCTTCCTTTTCTTGAATTTGCTTACTTGGTCAAAGATGACTAAATGTCTTCCCTTGCACACTTTAGTCCCTCATTTATTTACACTTTGCCCCCTTTTTATTTTTTTTTCTAGAGCTTTCTTCCCTTTTTCTTGAAATTTAATAAAGAAGGCCAAGTGTCTTCTTATATAAGATTTGGCCCTCCAAGGATTTTTCTTGAACCTTGTGAAATTACCCTTTTACCCTTCGCCTTTCACATTATTCCCATGACGCCACTTTGCAAATTTTTCCTTTTTACCCTTAGCCTTTCTCAATATTTCCATACCACCAATGTCTATAAATAATATTCCTAATGTACTCGTTCATTAAAATTATTTAGAACATAGTCTTGTCCTTAGCTTTTCACCATTGGCTCGGAATATTCCAATGTACGAAAATGCAAGGTGTAACATCCTTCCCCCTTTTAGAACATTCGTCCTCGAATGTTCAACTAGCCTTTACAGTGGTCGCATAAGCACCTCGGGGAGCTCTTTTCAAAGCTATTTCCATCCTTCATATTAGCTCTTAAGCTATCCAATACCGTTCTCTTTGTCATACTCTTTCTCTTCATATACGTCCATTTTCTGGCGTCGCACTACTCAAAGTTTGTGCGAACTTCTCATATTACCTTAAACATTATCCGGACTTCTATCCACTCATTGTTGGTTTCCCCGACCTTACTAATTTACTTCAGTAAAGGGTCTCCTTAGCACCAAGCGTTCATGTCAAATACACTACCGTATCAACCGGCCTATATCTCATCCTTACATTCCTCTCACCCGCTTCCCCCTTTTGGGGTGTACCTATACCATTATCCATTTATACTCCGTTTCATATCCTCATTCCCAATCTCAATCTATGGTAGAATAATAATAACTTACTTTTACAACACTTGTACCATTTACTCATTGTCACTCGAGTTCGTGCCCTTACTCAATTAATGCCTTCCGTATCGTAACTTCGGTCGCCGGGACTCACATGTCCACCGATACAATCATGTTTGGGATATCTCACACCTTCATATATACATATGTATAACTACTACTAACTAGCCCACAAAATACGTCCAAACGCCGTTCAAGCCTATCCTAATTCTCGGCGTCGTGATGCACTTCCGTCTCTTTACCAAGCAAGTTTGTCTCGTCCTACGCGTCTTCATGGTCTCCAATAATCTCATATGCTCTAATTTCCTTAGGCTACCCTAACTTCTCATTTGTCTCTTAGTCCGAATATATCGAATTTCCCGCATACTTCCTGCGGTCACCCATCATAGAATTGCTCTCACCCGAGCACGCTTAATCTCGAAACTTTGGTAAAATCCGGTGCCTTAATGCCGATATATTCGCGTCCACTTCTCGTATGCCCTTTATTACCGATCTAGAGCCAACCGAAACGTTACCCTTCCGGACGTTTTCGTAATACGTCCTTCCTTTTACAATGACCGTTTTGCCCCTTTCTCTTCTCAATATTCACTTTCCGCCTGGTGTATCTCTATTTTCCTATCTGGATCCTAGCTTCACATAACAAAACAAATATATCCCTCGACCCTACCTCTTTTGACTTTCACGTCATCCACGCCTTTTTCCGCCGATACCGGACGGTCGCGAATTCCACGATTAGATAAGGGATCTTATCTCCTACGACTTGACAGCTCTATCGCACGATCACATGACAAAAAGAAGTTCAACCATTCCTAGATGCCCCGTAGCCTCCCTGTTTATAAATGTGGCCGCCACACCCATAAACGGGACTCTACCGGGCCACGGCTGGCAGACAACCCTTGGACCGACCTCGCTCGATACCACTTTGTCACACCCAATCTTGATCGAGGCGTGATGGGCACCCCGTCCACGACCCAACTCCGTAGGCCGCGACACGTGCCCTAGTTGGACACTCATACGTACCTTAACCTAAATTAGCAAAATATTACAAATAAACGTACATAATAGTTTAACAAGGACAAGTGGGCACGCGCACGAAGCGCCGATAAGGCCATCAAAAACATAGATAAACTCTAATCGTACGCAGTATCTCACGAATTACGTAACCCACACCACACATGTCTACGTACCCCTACGTAACAAAACATAATCATACACGGGACGGGGCCCCGCCGTACCCCGGAATAAATACGTACATATGCGAAAAATCTTAAACCAAAATACGGAGCTCGGACAAAGCGCAGCCCTTCCACAGCTGAGTAGGTAACCTAAGCAACGGCTCCACAAACCAGTCGTCTGCACCTGCGCGGCACGAAACGCAGCCCCCGAAGAAAGGGGGTCAGTACGGAAAATGTACTGAATATGTAAAGCAGAAAGTGTAATAAACAAAACTAAAATCGGAGACGTAACGTGCGGAAAACGAACGAGATGCATAGCTAATCAAAAATGCGTACCAAATCATACGTAATGCACGCAAAAACATATGCAAAAGCCGGCCCCGCTATGGGACTCGGTAGAACGCGCGAGGCGCTCCTTCGTCCCGCGCCAAAACACATCATACTTCGTAGTAGGAATATCTCCGAAAGCAACATCATAACATACCAAGTGGCCACATCACATCACATAATCGGATCGGATATCAAAATGTATGTACGGCACATCATACTTCGGACCCCGTACATAAAACATACACCGCTTCCTCACATCGAGGCACGGGGGAACAATGCGAGAGGAAAGCGCTTGAGAACATATTCCGGCCCGGCTCGGCTGGGAAACATCGAGGCATCCACGAGTGGAGTAGTGAGAAACTAATGCAATCAAAATAACATATATATATGTGTATCCGGAGACTACGATGGGGCGGATCAAATGACAAATCGGACCAATGAAACCGACGGAGTCATAAGTACGTACCTTTCGACATCACAAAAGATTATGTCGGAAACAGAACATTCGAGTCAAAGTACGTATCAAAACGTTTCATAGACTTAATAGAATATTTAGAATGATTTTTGTTTAGTAGCTAAAACATTCCTTAAGGCCGCTCGAAGACAAATCGTAAATACAAAAGAGTAAAATCGAAATAGGGCCCACCTCGGTCAATTTAGGTGGCGGACGTAAATTACATATGTTAAACTCATAACGCCACTTTCAAGGATATTAGGACAATCGAAATGCATTTATACAAGTTTTAGAGGTTTAAACAATTTTTCTAACTATTCGCAAAATATTTAGTTCAATTCGACGAATGAAAAAGGGCATTTTCGGACGTATGGATTCCGAGAGTGAGGTGCCCCGAGGTCCAAAGTCAAGCCTAATGCATCTAAGACGTGCCAATAGAAGAAATGGGAGAGCTTTACATACCTTTCTCGCTTCTTCACGATTGCCAAAAATCAAATCCCGTTTCGTCGAAGATCCGCAAATGGTCATCTTTACCGATTACTATTCATGCAAGTCGACATTTCAATCTTTGGCTTTTTTGGCTACCGAAATTTCGAAAGATTTCCCTATAAACATGACACCCCCGAGATTCAACTCGGCTCGTAATAGTCAACAACAACCCAACAACAACACCAAAGACATCAATAACCACAACACAACACAATATAACATAACTAGCCAACCTTTCGACATAATGCAATAGTTTCCATTTCGAATTCATATTTTCAAATCAATATCAACATG